>NC_092645.1:9368317-9398317 GCF_039555335.1 Amphiura filiformis
TTTTCCCAAAATCTGCACAATTTTTTGGTTTTTAATATTGATTTATAGTTGGTTAACTTTTACCGAAATGTAAAAACACCGCAGATCAGGACGGAATCCCACAAGAGACATTATTTGGTGATGTGAAATCTTCAGGCATAAGGAGTAGACATAGGGGCCTAAGGAGCAGGCATACTGCAAAAATGGAGTCTGAAAATTCTGAAATTCAATGTATTATTTCAATACCTTGCCTTACTTCCGAGGTTGAATCTATATAATAATGCCTTCATGGTTCATCTGACACAGCCATATTTAGCACTATAGATTTCCTAATTATGACACGTGGTTCAAACAAACTTAACACCGCCAATTTGCTGGTGTATAAAGACCTATGTCCCCGTGGAAACTTTCTTTTGTATTTCACTAAATGAACACTTGTCATCCCCTTTAAATTATACCAATAATTGTAATGCTTGATTGGGCCAATTATGATGATTGCATTTTTGGATGGCCTTTACACCTGCACCTTTAATAGATCGCCGCGACATGACGACGGTGCCGCCCGCGCGGCGCGATTTCACAGTATATTAGTAAAGCCCGATCCTGACTCCACTTCGCGGCGCGATGCGATGCTGCGATGCTATAAAAACTGTAATCTGAGCCAGGTTTTTACGAGCTCAGCGGTGAAAATTCTCATCGCGCGGTGGAAATTTGGGTCCGCGAAAAAGTTGAACAATGTTCAACTTTTTCGCTTCGCGCTGCGATATCGCAGCCGTGCACGTTTGTGATTGGCTGCTGGAAAATCAAGGTTGGTAGAATGACCTTAAAAGGAGATGCAGACCCCACGTGCTTTTAAAACATCGCAACATCGCGCGATGAAATTAAAATGTTCATTTTAATTTCATCGCGCGATGCTGAGATGTTTGAAAAGCATCGCAGCATCGCATCGCGCTGCGAAGTGGAGTCAGGATCGGGCTTAATGCGGGTTCTATGACTAGTGAAGTATAGGCCGTCGATGTGTAATTTGTTTCGAGAGGCCAAATAAAGGGCTATTTAATAGAGAAAACCAAAATTTCAATCTGAAAATAGTTCAACACCAATGGAAGGCCATATTTATGGGCGTCGGGGAGACCGGGCACTCAACTTTAGAAGTGACGGGTATGTGTCTGTCAATAGACCCCCTTTTGAAGTCGAATATATCCGATAGCCCCTTTTTACTTTGCTGCCCAAGAATTACAACATACAATTGCTGCCCATGTCAATACATGCCAATGAATTACAACATACAATTGCTGCCCATGTCAATACATGCCAATGAATTACAACATACAATTGCTGCCCATGTCAATACATGCCAATGAATTACAACATGCAATTGCTGCCTATGTCAATACATGCCAATGAATTACAACATGCAATTGCTGCACATGTCAATACATGCCAATGAATTACAACATGCAATTGCTGCCCATGTCAATACATGCCAATGAATTACAACATGTAATTGCTGCCGATGTTAATACATGTCAGTGAATTACAACATGCAATTGCTGCCCATATCAATAGGCCTACATGTCAATGAATTATAACATGCAATTACTACCCATATCAACACATGTCAATGAATTACAGCATGCAATTGCTGCCCGTGTCAATACATGCCAATGAATTACAACATGCAATTGCTGCACATGTCAATACTTGTCAATGAATTACAACATCTGATTGCTACCCGTGTCAATACATGTCAATAGAATATAACATGCAGTCGCTGCCCATGTCAATACATGCCAATGAATTATAACATGCAATTGCTGCCCATGTCAATACATGCCAATGAATTACAACATGCAATTGCTGCCTATGTCAATACATGCCAATGAATTACAACATGCAATTACTGCCCATGTCAATACATGTCAATGAATTATAACATGCAATTACTGCCCATGTCAATACATGTCAATGAATTACAACATGCAATTGCTGCCCATGTCAATAAATGCCAATTAATTACAACATGCAATTGCTACCCATGTCAACACATGCCAATGAATTACAACATGCAATTGCTGCCCATGTCAATACATGTCAATGAATTACAACATGCAATTGCTGCCCGTGTCAATACATGCCAATGAATTACAACATGCAATTGCTGCCCGTGTCAATACATGTCAATGAATTACAACATACAATTACTGCTCATGTCAATACATGCCAATGAATTACAACATGCAATTGCTGCCCGTGTCAATACATGCCAATGAATTACAACATGCAATTGCTGCCCGTGTCAATACATGCCAATGAAAGACAACATGCAATTGCTGCCCATGTCAATACATGCCAATGAATTACAACATGCAATTTCTACCCATGTCAATACATGTCAATGAAATACAACATGCAATTGCTCCCCATGTCAATAGCCTACATGTCAGTGGATTACAACATGCAATTTCTACCCATGTCAATACATGTCAATGAATTACAACATGCAATTGCTGCCCATGTCAATACATGTCAATGAATTACAACATGCAATTGCTGCCCATGTCAATTCATGCCAATGAATTACAACATGCAATTGCCGCCCATGTCAATACATGTCAATGAATTACAACATGCAATTGCTGCCCGTGTCAATACATGTCAATGGAATATATATCATGCAGTTGCTGCCCATGTCAATACAAGCCAATGAATTACAACATGCAATAGCTGCCCGTGTCAATACATGCCAATGAAATACAACATGCAATTGCTGCCCGTGTCAATACATGCCAATGAATTACAAGATGCAATTGCTGCCCGTGTCAATACATGTCAATGAATTACAACATGCAATTCCTGCCCATGTCAATACATGCCAATGAATTACAACATGCAATTTCTACCCATGTCAATACATGTCAATGAAATACAACATGCAATTGCTCCCCATGTCAATAGCCTACATGTCAGTGGATTACAACATGCAATTTCTACCCATGTCAATACATGTCAATGAATTACAGCATGCAATTGCTGCCTATGTCAATTCATGCCAATGAAATACAACATGCAATTGCTGCCCATGTCAATACATGTCAATGAAATACAACATGCAATAGCTGCCCATGTCAATTCATGCCAATGAAATACAACATGCAATTGCTGCCCATGTCAATACATGTCAATGAAATACAACATGCAATAGCTGCCCATGTCAATACATGTCAATGAATTACAACATGCAATTGTTGCCCATGTCAATACATGTCAATGAATTACAACATGCAATTGCTGCCCATGTCAATACATGTCAATGAATTACAACATGCAATTGCTGCCCGTGTCAATACATGTCAATGGAATATATCATGCAGTTGCTGCCCATGTCAATACAAGCCAATGAATTACAACATGCAATAGCTGCCCGTGTCAATACATGCCAATTAAATACAACATGCAATTGCTGCCCGTGTCAATACATGCCAATGAATTACAAGATGCAATTGCTGCCCGTGTCAATACATGTCAATGAATTACAACATGCAATTCCTGCCCATGTCAATACATGCCAATGAATTACAACATGCAATTTCTACCCATGTCAATAGATGTCAATGAAATACAACATGCAATTGCTCCCCATGTCAATAGCCTACATGTCAGTGGATTACAACATGCAATTTCTACCCATGTCAATACATGTCAATGAATTACAACATGCAATTGCTGCCCATGTCAATACATGTCAATGAATTACAACATGCAATTGCTGCCCATGTCAATACATGTCAATGAATTACAACATGCAATAGCTGCCCGTGTCAATACATGCCAATGAAATACAACATGCAATTGCTGCCCGTGCCAATACATGCCAATGAATTACAACATGCAATAGCTGCCCGTGTCAATACATGCCAATGAATTACAACATGCAATTACTGCCCGTGTCAATACATGTCAATGAATTACAACATGCAATAACTGCCCATGTCAATACAAGCCAATGAATTACAACATGCAATAGCTGCCCGTGTCAATACATGCCAATGAATTATAACATGCAATTACTGCCCATGTCAATTAATTACAACATGCAATAGCTGCCCATAACAATACATGCCAATGAATTACAGTTTTATGGAAAACTATTATCAATTAAAAATAACTTTTACACCCACTACTTTGTGACCACTGCGGATATTGACGGACGTCTGAATTCGGACAAATATCCCGGGGTTATAAATAAAATAATGCCCAGGTTAGTGCGAGGAATTTGCTATTATCAGCAATTATTGTCATAGACAATGAGCAATAATTAGTGGTTAATGGGTCAGAGGGTTATTAAGAAAATCAAAATGCGTGATTAAACAATGTCAACGACTGACAGGTCCATTAATAAACATAATAACAAACACGGTAATACCACATTGTCAATAGTTTCCCCAAAGTGAAAACATTTGTACAGAAAACCTAAATACTTAAGGTTAATTATTTTTAACTGTTGTGATTTGGTAGTTCACAGCATCTTACGAATGGTAGTGAGCTTTGGCAAAAACTGCATTGCTCAATTAATAGCGAGTGTGTAGAAGAATTAAAATATCACAGATATACTTTTATAGGTGCTGCGGTTCTTGAGTTACGTTGTAAAGAGGGCTGAAACAACAACACTTTTGTAAAACGTACATAACTCATTAACAACAATAAATTAAGCAAGTTTGCAAAGTATACGATTTGTAGAATGAACTTTTGCAAAACATCAAGGTGTTATTTTTCAACAACAACCAACAATACCTCATCTACCCTTAAATATAACAATAGACATTAATGTTAAAGATTCAAAACATGCTAGAACAACGATTGGTCTTGACATGTGCCGGTATTTATGTCAGACTCTCTCCTTATGTTTGTGAACTGGAGTCATATTCCTGATCCGTGTACAAGTATATATTTTATACCTTTCCCAGCTGCCCCCCCCCTCACCACATAAATTAGAAAAGTAGAATATTTGGCCACAATCATCAGTCGGATGAAGAAGGCAAAACTTGACTTGACGGTAATTTTGTAATATCAACTTGCAGGTTTCATTTAAAAAGTTTTAGAGGGTACCCGGTAACTCCTGGATCTGTCCTGATTATTATGGTAAACTTCCATGTTTTGATGTTTGGTTTGACTTTGAATACATATGGGGCATCAGTATTGCCATTCGAATCGTTTGTCAAATGATGAGAATCTACAAATCTAAAAATGACCAGAGAAATTTGCAATATTTGAAATGAATGGATAAAATACTAAATTCCCTTTTGGTTGTGCGATGAATTATTAAAGGAAATAGTTTTTCACGGTAAATGTTTGTGTGCTGATCGAAATAAACTACAGCATATGAAACGCACACGGCTTGCCCGAAGGTTAAGGAGGGGGTGTGGCACTTTAGGAAGGGGGCGCGGCACGTTAAAAGTTTAACGCCGGCCGGCGTGCGGTAACAGCTAAACTACATAGTAAGTTGTCACTTGTCATGTAAAATATTATTCACACCAGAAATCATAATACTTTAAGGGTAGACGAGGTATTGTTGCTGGTCAATATCTAATTCAATACCATATTGAAAACTAACACTTTGATGTTTTGCAAAAATTCATTCTACTATTACTAATCATATAAATTTACTTTGAAAACTTGCTGTATCACAAAAGTGTTGTTGGTTGTTTCAGCCCTCTTTACAACATAACTCAAGACATAACATCAATGCAATGCAATTTTTGGCAAAGCTCACTACCATTCACAAGATGCTGTGAACTACCAAATCGCAACAGTTCGGTAACCCTAAGTTATTTTATTCATTCAGCGAATCATCCCGAAATAATTTAGGACAGTCCGTTAATACTAGATGTTATTATTATTAATAATAGACTATCACTTTTTTGGGTGTATAGGCCTAAAGGTCGTTGAATTTCTTCGGATATGACACAGTCATTGAATAGGAAAATCGCCCTTCTTGTAAATCCAAAAATATATAACAACGGATGTTTCACCTCATTGAGAGCACTTCTGTTTCAAAAGACGATTTATTTTATAACTTCCTGCTCGCACACGTCACATGTGACTACATTATAAAACATTACTCGGTGAAAAGTGATGTGTGGTTTTTAATGTTACGCAACTACTGATATGTTATTTATTGATCTGAATCATTTATTGGTGTACCATATTTGGCAACTCGATGACGATCCATTTGTATTTATATTATTTCAAATACAATTATAGAAACGGATGGTATGTTCGGTTCATCGACCCTGAACATACCACGTGTTCCTGTGCTCTTTATGTTTCCAACTAATGTAAAGGTAGAGGTTAAAAATTAAATAGCTCAGATCATGGAGAAGTCCTGTACTTCTTATGACTGATATGGCGATTTCCTGTTGATGTTCAATACGTTCTGGTGATCCATCATGAATTTGGATGCGATCGCGTATTTTAAGGGCTCTGTAACCCACCTTTGCACAGTATTTTTGTGAGGCCTGAGAGCATATCAGACACACCAAATGGCATTATGAATACTAAAAATGGCCTTGTGATATCAAATAATATTAATTTTTTGAAATTCGCGATATAATACAAATTTTATGGCAAAATATTAAGAATTTACATTTTTGACATTAACAGTTCTCGAAGTAAACTTATAAATGTAATGATAGGCTTAAAGTGTATGTAGCTGGGAGGAAAAGCCAACCATCATATGAATGCTGACCTTTCGTATTGAAGATATACATGAAGTGGGTGACCGAGCCCTTAACCAACCAAAGAACTTGAAAATCCATTTTAAATGGAGTGCTCGTGTCATAGCTAGTTTGAAACTTCACTTTTGCAGACATGGCAGTAGTGGCACTCATCTAGATCTGATGGTGCGTCCACATCAATATACAACACATATCAAACATACGACAAAAGATAACTATCACAAATTAGTCTCCATATCAAAACATGTAAAATATTTACAGATGCAATATTTGAATTATAAATATTGAAGTATTTAAGCATTTTACTTGTATTGATTTGTTGATGATGTTATCCAATTTGCCAGAGTCCAGCATCAGAGAACATTGCCGCGATATAATACGTCTCTGTTGTAATATGATTTCAAGAGTTGTTACAAATTAAACACTTTATTCCATGGTTGTTTGATAGCATGTACAACTACGGTATTTTTAAGAAAAGGTGAACACTGATGGCGCTATTTATCTTAAATCGTATTTTCATCTTTACCACTGTTATAATGCCATAAACATCAGAAAAAGAGTAACGAATAGTAACGAAAACTTTTTATCATGAAATGTTAGGAATAACTTATATTATCTGGATAAATTAAATTAAAAATATATGTAAATAGCGCCTCAATTTGCACACAAATGGTTTATAGAATTTAAAAAAAAAATACCACAAAAAAAGCAGAAAAAGATGAATAAGTTGAAAAGAAACGAAAATTTGTGTTTAAAAGACAAAATGAGCTGGAAATATTTGTACATAGGCTTATTAGTGTGATAGTTGTTGGTATTGCCAGGTCTAGAATTGAACATTATATAGGCCTAATGTTTTGTTAAAAATTTTAATAAATTATTATAATCGATATAAATATTTCGAGAGAAATAGGCCATTTCATCATTTTATAAAAAATAGCTATCGATATGACTGAAGATTAACCGATGAAGATGTGAAACTCCATATCATATAAAGAAATTAATGATCTATAGCTGATATCAGTAAATTTCTGCAAATGGTGCCATTTCATAATCATTCAGTTTTTCATCATGTCAATTATGATAGCTATTCAGCTCTTAAAAGACTTCAAATAATCACATTATTAAATATGAAATCAAGAAAGCAAATAACAGAATGTGAGGTTAGTAAAGGCACTTAATAATCGGTACATTACCTATGTGAATCATGCCGACCTTAACGCACAATAATCATACATTCAATTTATTTAAAAGAAAAAAGGTCAATATAACTTATATACCGGAAAACGATAAACGATACTTAAAGTGTCAAAAGAAAATCATTGAAAGTTGACTATTGAAATAATACAATAGTTTAGTGGTGGTATTGACTCGTCAAGAAAAGGCATTTTTATACTATGTGTACCGGTAATATGTTTAAATTGTTCCGAATATATAGCCAAGGTATAGCCATGATCATGATAACCTTTCCCGGTTGAGAGGTGTTCAAAATGCGGGTTAACACAGTTCAAGCTAGCCTCCTTCACAGTCGGTTTCTGTCGTTCCTAACTCTCGTCCTTCATAAACCTGTTTGTTCATGACATGCAGTCTGCTCCCGAGACTAAGTTCAAACCTCTTTTTTTATTATTTTAATTTCTATAATGGTTCATAATTGTGAAGGAAAGTGACGAGTGTGAAATCATTTTCTTGTATTTAAGGCCATTTTGAAGACGACCTTTACTTTAAACTGTTCAACAGTATTTTTACTACGTTATATATTATTTTATTCTACCAGACAACGCAATTAAAAATAATATGCCAATAAGGACTGTCAGTGGAATAAAGAAGTATTGTAGTCGGGGACTCTCAGTAACTTGCCTTTCAGTGGTTCGTCTTCAACATCATGTTCAAAAAGTCCGTTTGAGCCTGGGTTCCAAAGAGAGGCTCACTCTCAGAAATAAAGGTTATAGAAGAACCTGTTTGTCCTCTATGTAAACCTTAATAAAAGTTCTTTATACTGAAATAACCCTTCATATGTTCTTAAACTCCTTTGTAGAACAAATTGGTCCTTATAGAACCCTTTGGTTCGTCACAGCGTTACAGAACCCTTGGGAGTTCCATATAAATGGGTCTCATATTTTTATGTGGTATATTAACAATTGCCCCTTAGGCCTATAAGTCAAATTTGGTATAAAAAATTATGTTATTTCAAGTTTTCAATTTTTGCACAAAAAGCCCCAAAATTTCACCTGGGCCTATTTATAGCTGAAGCCCAAATTTCACACTTTTCTTTAAAATAGGCCTCATATGCCAAAAAAGTGCGAAATTGTAATAAATTTGGGCAAAAATCTTGGCCTTAGATATAAAATTGGTCTAGTTTTTCTTTAGAATTGGTCAAAAATTAAAATTATGGGTCCCCATAGCATACTCAGATTCCACAGTCACAGTACCAAACTTGAATACCTCCCGTATGCTGTAATGTGATATAAAGAACTTTTTATATAGGCCAATATGGAAATAAGATTTAAATTGATTCAAGTTATGCCCCTTTAAATCCATCCATAGCGTGATATCATGTAATGCACATGAAGCATGGCACCAACAGCGTAAGGTGTATCTGTTAACCATAATTTGCTATTTAAAACCGCATTATATGCCTATTGTACATAATTCACGCTATTGTAAGTAGACTGAATTATTTCAGTGACATGAACTTGAACTTCAAATTCGTCTTTTCATTATAGAAGTGGTTTGTCTAATAGTTTCCGCTTCTTTGATCTTCCACTGTGTAAATTGTGTAATTGGTGTGTGAAATACATGTGTCTATGACATGAGATTATAAACATGATAATTTGAAGAAAAAACAAACCATTTTAAATTTTGGGTAATGCAGGCCGAACCATCATACCATCCCTGAACAAGTAGGCCTAGCCTATAGTCATGATAGTACTTACTGCAGGTCTTGCATGCAATCTTACTCTTAGAACCTTTTATTGTCCAGTGTACGGAACCCTCTCCCAAAATTGAAAGAACCATTTTCTCGACGAATGGTTCTATTATAGGAACCAAAAAAGTTCTACCAGCTTTAAAGACCATTTGTATGGGTTGAGAACCTTTTTGGGTTCGAGAACCCTTTAAAATGGTTCCTTGACAAGGTTCTGTCAAAAAGGATCTAAAATCTGATAAAAAAATCATTCTTTACAGAATCAGCAATGCTGATAGAACCTTCTTTGGTTCCTTTTAGAAACATTGTGGAAGAAATGGTTCTTTTGAACATTAATTTTTTGGGAAAGAGTTCTGTATACAGGATATGTTCTAATGCAACTCTTTTTAAAGTATGGTTTTGACTCGGGCACAGTTTCACTTCAGAGACCGCCAAGAGAATGGCGTTCAAGACACTGACTAGTATTATTGAGAATTTGAGACCAACCAAGAACTTCAATTAACCAATCAAAATTTTATTCAACATTTTAATTAAAAGTAGCCTCATTTTACATACAGCAAGTTGTATTTGCACAGTAAATACGAACTGGCGTATACGTGCGTTTGACTTGCGTCGCATCCGCGAGTTTTACAACTTTTTTAGACAATAAAAATAGTTTTATTTTCTTTAAAATCGCATGGACGGATTCAGGACCGGTCGTGCTTTCGACACCAGTGGTTTGTTTTTAAAGCACGTGTCAACACTCATTTTACTCATTTGCAATGATCAGACTGATGTTGGATTTAAAGACAATTCACGAGCTGTGCTGGGGTGCGTTCCCCTATGTAGTTATAGTACATTGGTTCGACTCCCATAGAGTTTATATAGCTTGATGTTTGCCTGCAACAAAGTTGCTAACCCTGGATATCTTTTCAAATCTTCAAAGAAATCACAGGGTTTCAAATCTTCAAAGAAATCAGGGGGTCCGTTTGCCAGATAGCGGAAATAAACAAACCATTGATACCTTTCCATTTCCAGTTTGGTTCATGTGGTCTACGCGGGAGACAATGTAAACCGTTAAATCCGACCCAGAATTCTTCATGATTTTTTTATAATTTTCCGGTTTAAATGTAATTCTTCTACAAATTCGCGTGTATAATTTTATTTTAGACCCCAAAGACGTTTCGGTCATAGTGTAAGTCACGTTTTAGTTTTGAAGCTTTGGTTTTGAATATTAAGCGTGCATGGTTGTCATGGTTATGGCTGAGTTTACTAATTCCGGGCTCCGCAGAATGACCAAAATGGTGATGTGATGTAGTATAGATTTCGAAATATTCAATTCAATTCAAAGTAGTTTATTCACATAATTATGGGTTTCCATCTTACATGTCTTACATTAAAAAAAGCACACTTTACAGGTTGTCGCTGACCACTACAGCCCAACATCATTCCACAAACCATTAAACAACAATTCAGGGACTTTGCTGCCTCAAGAGCGCACACCCTAGACATTCCACAAGTAACCTTCGCAACCAGGATCAGCTCCCCGAGTTTCGTACGGGTTACAACGAGACAAGTAATAGTTCCAGGCGAATTTCAAGCTAACTCAATTTTTCCACGAGAGCGTGCACCGCCAGGGTTCGAACCTGCAACCTCTCGCACCATGGTCGAACGCCTTATCGATTGAGCTAACTTGACTGCAACAAGGCACATGATAACATTGAATATAATATATGAATAATAAATAAGATACAGTATAATAAATGAAAACACAATATACGTTGTAAGATTGCATCAAGCAGGTACACTTCATACTTCATACAGGTCCATATACATATACATGCTCATAATTTTAATTCAAAATGAAATGATATGAAGATGTGAGAGCCTATGATACTTCTTGAGACAGTGGTACGTGTTAACATAATTTTGGTCAATGCATTAAAATCATTCAAATCTTGTGATAAATGTACACTGGCGTAGCCAAGGAGGGGCAAAGGGAGCAGTTTCCCCCTGTGAAAAGTCTTGCCCCCTCTTGCCCCCCGGTGGGATGGTGGCCGCCCGATTTTTAAGATTTAAGATTTTAAAGAGTTTTTGTACATTTTCGTCAACGCCCCCCCTTAAAATTTCTATTGCCCCCCTCCCCCTTGCCCACCCTCTTGAAAAGTGCTGGCTACGCCACTGCTTGCTCTCGATATTGGCAAGGAAACTGTTGAAATCACAAGGCAACTTTGATCGTGTTGCCGGACCTGACGATAACTATGGACGCATACCTCTTGTATTTCTCTCAACCACAGAGGAGTAAGATAAGACAGAGCGCGTACCACCAGTCAAAGTCTCCGCCTCATCCGATAATGAGGGCCGATTGTTCCATGAAATGCGACAGGCGAGACTGCTACGCAATTACCGCGTATTTTCATGGTCTATCGCGTAATCGCGAAAGCACGCAACGCTCTATCGCGTATACGCGAAGGCACGCAGCGCTGGCGTGATTGTTTGACACAGCACGATCGAACAATCGGCCCTCATGAATATGCGAGAACTGGTACCATACAATACACGGGGACTTTGACTGGTTGTACGCGGTCTGTTACTCTTTCGTCCATGCTCTCAACAGACTTGATGCTTTATGTCAAATAAAATGCAACAATGATCAATTCTCTTGCACTGCACCTTATTTTCGGGAGAAACTGGCAAAAATGTCAAGGCGCTGGCGAGATCCTCATATACGTAACAGGGTAGGCAGTAATGTCCTGACCTCTGACTTTAAGGTGGCTGTGTACTCTCAGACATGCATGTAGTAAAAGTGCAATAACTTTGTAATTATTCGCGCAAAACATATAAAAGTATACATTTTTATGAAGGCAAGACATCAATAAATCTTAATATGAATACAGATTTGGGGTAAAATCAACAATTTTGAAGAAAATCACAAAAAGTGAGTTTTTGGCAATATTTGTTAGGTACATCATAACAAAAAACACTCTTTCCAAAATATTTTATTTTGTTTTTAGCTCAATCTTGAGGCTCCATTCCAAAAACGGTTTTTTTATTTTTTTGATATTGGCCTTATTTTTTGAGATATTGACCATATAAGGCATCAAAATGAACTTTTTAAAATTCAAAAACGCCTATTTGCACAAAATGATGCCCAAAATCGGAAATAGACCAAAATATAAAAAAATGAGAAAACCGTTTCTTGAGTCGATCATGCTTTTTACGATGATCATATTTGCTTACCTATAGATGCTGTATTTATTGAGTTATCGTGTACCTAAATCGTCATTTTACCGAGAAAATGAACATTGAAATAATGGCCATTGAAGTTTAAAGTGGTCACATTTTGCACTTTCATCGAATCTCACAGGAGAATGCGACAGTTTTCGTTTTTGAAACTTATATTACGTGAACATCGGGTAAATCCACAGCCCCTTGAGAAGTTTGAGCGAAATCCATTCATAACTTGATATTTAAATCGGGGAAAGAACTTGAAAAACCCACATTTTATCAGCTAAAACGGAGCCATTTGACCACTAGGTTTTTGTGAAATCAGTGCTTCCGTGGTGTTTCCATAAGATGCGCCGCGCATGCAGATAAGCGTCGCGTATGCGTCGCGTATTTGTGCGTTAACAAATTGCGCGATACGCAACGCGATGAGTTGTTGCGCGCGTGTACCTTGCTGGTACAACAAATATTTTCTTTCCTTTTCAATTTCAAACACGAGTGGAATAGTGAAATAAAATCCTTAAAATATTGCAGTTGGAGTTTACAAATCTGGATTTTCATTCCTTGTATTTATAAAAAACATAACAAGGTACAAACATATCATAAAAACTCAATTTTGAGAAAGAAACAATGGCTAGAGTACACAGCCGCGTTAATAAGCCATCGAGTCAATATCAATGACAGTTGCCACTGCTGGGAGTGGTTGCCTTTTCTGGTGTGCTAGTCTCTCAGGATCCTGTACCTTTTGAACTAGTTTGCTCTTGCCTATAGCTATCGTTGCTGTTTCTTACTTGCCACACAACATCAAGACTGTTGGGAGAAATCTATGGCACCCAAAGTCATCATAAGATCATCACAATCAAAGATACCCCATGATTTCAATAGATCAATAGAAACTTTTGATACAAAGGTCATTTTATTTAAAGCATGCATTGAGAATAGCAATGACAACATAGCAATCATCCACTCACATTCGGGAGACAGAGATGTTGCAGTCATTATCCCATTTCTAATAGAAAGATGGTAATACTTGATACAAATACTACTGACAAATGAAGAGCTTGGTTCCAAACCATGTTAAGTCCACAAACACATGTTTCTGATTTACACGTGCGATATTGCAATGGGCTATTCCAGAAAATAACTGCACACCCCCTATAGAGGAGTAACTTTTCAATCAAAGAAATGTCTGGATTTCCAAGTCTGCTTTCTGAAAATGACTGGAATTCCAGTTGCCAATGTCCCCAGAAAAAGCCTGGAAATCCAATTAAATGAAGGAAAAATCATGGAAATCTCCAAAATGAGCTCTCAAATTGAGGATTTCTGATTTTAAACTGTTTTTCTGTTGGATTTTTTCGCCTTTGGACACTTTAAAAGTCTGGATTTCCAAAAATAACGACTGGACAAAAAGTCCGGATATCCGAACTCCTCTATAGGGGGTATGCATCTATTATCTGGAATAGCCCAATGGATTGTGATGCTACAGGTATAGTAATATCAGTTGGATGCACCATTACCAAGCAAACAGTGGATGGATGCACAGTAACTATGGTAACAATACTGTGTGAGGCCTTTGGTTCACAAATGAGAACAATAGTCTGCATATTGTTAAGCAGCATCGTTGTTGTAAATAATGGCTTGTTGGTGGTACAACACATTGTTGCTAATGTCAAACTTGTCAAAATATTTGTGATTGTATCACACAAGTTTAGTTAATGAGAAACATGACGTTGTGGACTTCACATGGTTTAGAAACAAGCTCTTCAAACACAGAATGGTATTGAAATTGTGACTGGAAGCTTCTAGAATCAAAGCCATTCTTTGTTAACTATCACCTCCTGTACCTTTGGGGTATCAGATGGTCCATCGAAAAGTTATCAGAAGAGCTCCAAGAGTAAGTTTCACTTCTGTACGGAGTAATATGAAAAGCGTTAACGAAGCTAGATATGAAATGTTCGATCGCACGTTCGATCCAAGGCATAGTTTTGCTACCACTCTGGCACTTTATGTATTGAAGCAAACTGGAACAAGCAAATGGCAATCAGCAGATACCTATTGATTACGGGAGTAGCGAGTAGAAACAGTGCTGGCAATGGATAATGAACTCATTTAGTTGAGACGATGATTCCCGATGATATCCAAGAGCTAGATAATGAAGAATAATTTTCTGAATGGAGGGATGTCAGTGAACCAGAAGAGTAACACACAACGAAAGAATTCAGTGACACCGAAAAGGACAAAGTATGTAGTTAATATGTTGCCCCGGGTATGTTGCCCTTCGCCAATACATAGGAACAATTCTAGTGGCCATTTTAGTGGTCATCGTGTGGAAGTAGCTCGCCATAGCACCCTGAAACACAGAGCTAACAATGATTGAAGACAACTATTACATTCTGTTATCAAAGACAGCTATTTACATACTTTCAAGTAACACTTTCAACTCAAGTAACATATATGAGGCTTTGTGAATTTGTGATATCATACCATTCTTCAAGTTTTTGGTGGCCATTTTGAAAAGCGCCTTCAACTGTGACCTCCCGGTACCTTCCTATCCCGGGCTTCCTATTAATACCTTGGCTTAGTTATTGTACTTTGATAATACAGTAATCCAAATTTTGATCAATTATGCCTCTTTAGTGACTATTTCAAGTTTAACGGTGTAGCCGTTAACCCTCTCCTATTATGGGTCGTTGTCGAGTTCCTATGGGAAGATCATTGAAAACAAACAAACAAACTAAGCTTTACATTGGATTTCTGTGGCCATTTTGAAAAGCGCCTTCAACTGTGACCTCCTGGTACCACTGGGTACCTTCCTATTTTTGTGCCTCATGTGGTTCCCACGAGGGTTTGAAGGTACCACTGGGTACCTTCCTATTTCTGTGCCTCGTGTGGTTCCCACGAGGGTTTGAAGGTCACCACTGGTCACGGTCGGGCCAAAACTTAAAAATAGGTATCTCAAATTGAACTGTCTTTAAAAAATTTTGCATTGACAAGTACTAGGAATGCTAGTAATTGTGTGTGTGTGGCACAAGCGGTGGGAAAAATGGGTATTTATTGGTAAATAACACCAATTTAACCCAAAAATGACCTTGACATTAATTTTTTGTTTTGCTTCGGTGATCGTTCCCACCAAATTTCATGAATCTGCAGCAATCTATGGTGATTTGACCCCGGATGACCCCAATATGACCTTGACATTCTTTTTGTCTCTTGTAGTTCCCACCATTTCCCACCAAATTTCATGAATTTGCAATAATCTATAGGCTACTCTCTAGGTGCCATATCCTAAGACGTTGGCGATCATGTCATGCCACAATTCTCTGTTATAAGCCATCTCCAGAAGCTCTGTCGCTTTATGTTCAGCTCCCCTTTCTTTTAGCCAGTCTTTCAGATTTGAAACCACATCACTCTCTTCCTGACTCTGCTCCTTGTGCCTTCTATCCTTCCTGTCAATACTAGGTTAATTCTCGAAACCATCCTTTCGGAGGATATGACCAAGGAATTTGAGCTGCTTAACTCTGATTTCACGTAACAGCTTCCTGTTCACATTTGCTCTACTTAGGACATCGTCATTACACACTTTATCAGTCCACGGGATCTTCATCATTCTTTTAATGAACCACATCTCACAGCTCTCTAATCTTCTTTTAATGTCTGTTGTTATTGACCATGCTTCACTTCCATAAATGAGTACAGGAACGACATAGCAGTTGAGTACCCTATAAATACTGGTCTCTATACTGAGGGCACTGTTTTTAAAGATCTTGTCTAATTTTGAGAACGCAGACTTAGCCAGTGCAATTCTTCTCTTTACCTCCTGAATACATCTTGCATCTTCAGTGATTAGACTGCCAAGGTATAGTTGAAGGAGGAAACTTGCTTAATTCTTTGCTCTTTCACCTTCAATATGCATGTTGGGCTTTCAGTCTTTGATACTGTCTTCTTGCAATTTAACGATAAACCTTTTATATTTCCTCTCACTTTCCTGAACCACCACATCAAGAAGCCTTTGCATATCCTCCTCAGACTCAGCTAATATGACTGTGTCATCTGCATATGTTATGTTCGCATAGGCGTATCCCGGGATAAATCCCCCCCCCCCATTTTATCCCCCCAAAATGCAAATTTTTGCGCGCTTCGCGCGAATTTATTCACCTTTTGCACCATATTTCATCAATTTAGTCTTCAATATCATGAATATGGCAAAACTTTTCGCGCGCATACCATTAACTTATTATGTCGACAACAGGTGCTTCATTCACTATCACTCATAGAAATGACTTGTTCGCCTTGTTGGCGCAATTCAAAAGGAGTAAGTTTGGACAACTCAAAAATAGTGTAAAAGTTGCCAAAACAAAATTCATTTTAGTTATCCGAACTTAAAAATGCTGAAAAAGCTTCCGTCAACTAATCAACTTTGTTGGCATTACTTAAAAAGTTGATGTAAGTCGTTGCGTCAACTTTTTAAGTAATGCCAACTTCTGAATTCAAGTTCAGGGAACTTAGAAAATAAACAAGGTTCAAAGAACCAATTAGTTGAGTTATTGTAACTCAACATGTAAGTTGATGTAACTCGTTCATATTAAGTTACTGGTACTTATTGTTTTGAGTTATTCCAATTTAGTACTTTGTTACTTAATTCACGTAATTGGATCATTTTCTGCACAATTAGCAGTATTCAAATATTTTTTTTGTAATCAGTGCACAATTTTGTATACTATAGCACACCTCTAGAAAATTATGCTAACCTAGTTTTATTTTCTGAGTTGTAACAACTCAATAAAGTAAGTGCAAATGAGTGCGACCAACATAATGATATCGAGTCAGCGTTACTCAAAATTGTACGCGTTGGCATTACTCGGAAAGTTGACGCAACGACTTACATCAACTTACTGAGTAATGCCAACGAACAATTTCTATGAGTGTATACTTCAAGAAATTTTTTCCAACCCCATCCCCCCAATGTCAAAAAGAAATCTACGCCACTGTATGTTCGTGATGTTATGTCCACCTTTTCCTTTTCTAGCTCCCTTAGAATCAGTTCACTGTAATAATTAAAGAGATCTGGTGAAATTACACATCCCTGTCTGACTCCTCTCTTAATGCTTGTATATTCACTACAATCTCCATCCACCCTTATGCACGCTTTTTGGTTCCAGTAAAGGTTCTGCAACAGTCGTAGATCCTTTCCATGCTGGTCTAGTTTACTAAGATCTTCAAAAAGCTGATCATGTCTCACCTTGTCAAAGGCTTTTGAGTAGTCAATGAAACACATGAAAATATCCTTCTGCATCTCTGCCGCGCCGCTCTCTCTGTTATCATTCTCAAGACATAAATTGCATTTATGTTGATATATATTGAGGGTATATATGTTGATAAATTGAGGGTAAGAGAGAAGCCTCTAGGGCATTGGCGCTGGTGTAGCCAGGGGCAAAGGGGGCAGATGCACCACTGTGAAAAGTCTTGCCTCCCCCCTCGTTTCGTTTCGTTTTGTTTGTTTCTTATTATTAAACTAGTAGGCCTACAGTAGGCATACAGTAGGCCTATATTAATTCAATACTTTCTTTGACACATACGTGTACCCGATGAATTATCTTATGTCTGTACGCGAAGTAAGAAATAAGTGAAGTACAAGTTAAGTTCAAAGTTTCACGAGTCATTAATTATTACACTAAGTATGCGTGTAAGGCGTTTTTTGTTTTCAACCACAAGCAAATAAGCTTACACAATAATAGTATATAAAGTGCACTTAACATTACAAGCTCTCCCTGTTATCGGCGAGACCAACACAGAGTTTATCGACTGTAGTCAAGTGTATCGCATTGAGTACCATGTTTAACTAATTAAAAGACAATAATTATAAATCATTTAAAACTCGCATTATTTACCATCTAACCGAACAAACATATTACGGATTTTAGTTTCAAAATGAAAGGGCTCGGATAGCGACGTTTGCACAGTATTTTTGTGGGACCTGAGAGCACATTAGACACACCAAATTGCATTCTGAATACCACGAATGTATACGAGGAATATCCTTCTGATATCAAATTATTGCGATTTTTTTAAATTCACGATACATTACAAAAAATTATTTGATATCAGAAGGAGATTCTCGTATTCAGAATGCAATTCGGTGTGTTTAATGTACTCTCAGTCCCCACAAAAAATACTGTGAAAAGGTGGGTGACCAACCCCTTAATAGTGCTTAAATTAAAGCATGATGAACAAGCTGTTTTTAGCAGTAGATATGAGCATTGATAAAACATCTGATAGGCATATATCAGCAGTAGATTGTGGTACTGATAAACTACCTGATTAGGTTAAATTCATTATATTGACGTATCAAAGATAGCCCAAGGTAGGAAATGTTGGAAATTGAGTTATAACCATTACCATGATTATTAACTTTTTGTCAGTACCATATAAACCTAGTATTCTGATGTTGGAATCTTTAAGTCTGTCAAACTTAATCACAAAGTTATATGAATGTTCATTTTCTTATGCATTTTCCCCTTATTTTCGCTTATTATACAGTATAATTATCTCGATTTAACTACATCCGACTTTGGTTGAGATGTCATCATTGATATAGGCCCTACTGATAAGTGATTAAAAGTTATGCATCACTTTTATAACTAAAGATAACGTATACAGGTGAAAGAGATTCACAAATACATCATTTAGTACGAACACGCGTTTGTTTTGTTTTTCATATAAGCAAAGTTTTACTTTTTCCTGTTTAATAAGGATTAAATAAACTTATATCTGCAATTATCCCTAAATAAAGTAATATAGAGGTCAGTCATCGATAGAAGAATACATGAAGTTCTTTAAAAGTTTGTGGTTTTGGCAAACCTTCAAATAGGAATTATATAGAAGTAACTTTTCCTTGATCGATAAAGACGGTGGTCTATCGAAGCATGTGTTAAAAGGTGAACGGTGGGTCAGACTACCGATGCAGTACATCAACCGTACTGTGACCCCAATACGAATATATTCTGAAATAGATTTCATAACTTATCTCTTTATAATAATAATAATATAATACCAAGTTGGCAACATCATAAGAATATTACTATTTTCAATTGTCATGGTCTGTGGTGTATTTTACAGCTATAGACCTAGCCTATATTTATCTCAAAAAGGGGGGGTTCACGTGGTCCAGAAATTACAGGTATAAAGCACCAGGGCCTTTCCTAGGGCATTTCATATAGGGGTGTTTACGATGGGTACAGCAAGTAAGTGCATGTGTTGACCTCCCGGGTTGACCTAAATGACCTACAAACCCCTCCACATCCCCTCGCCCTCAGCTGCTCCTCCATACGCCATCATGGTTGTGACATGATCACGATGTCTTAATGGTGCACCTTCAAAGAAAGGAATCTCGCAGTGACGCAAGGATATAAAACAGTACCGTAACATCGGCATAATTCTATCAAATGTATGCTGTTACCTGCACACCTTGTATTGTTTGAACGAAACAAAGTTATACACAATGGAACCTCTGGAAGATCATGGATGCACGCGGGCTTAATTACATTTCCAAGCGAGCCTGACTATAATCACATTGAGGTCATGCCCTATTTGTGATGTGATATTGTACTGTCATTATATCTGCCAAAAGCACTGCGCAATGGTGTCCCAGTGAACTTGACAACTTGTAAACATGTTTTGTTAATGTTCATAAACATGATAAAGGTGAACCAGATTTTGTTTGCGATAGGCCTATGGTATACAATAAAACATGTAGGCTCCTGGACCTGTAGGCCTGTGTCAAATGTTTTCAGTAGTAGGTATGTCATTTATACCAAGTAAAGTTATCCTGATACATACATTGACAGTTAACAATTCCAAATTCATTAAGTTCATGAACACGATGAACCACGAAGTGCTCCTGAAGGTTTTATAGCTAAAGTGTAGGCTACTTTTATTTTTATGTAAAAAACCACCTGAACCGGAAGGCGGTGAAAACTAAGAAGAGCACATACATAAACCCTCATTATTCTTATGTAGGCCAAATATTAGAGAGTAAGTAGGCCAAACATCAGAAAGTCAAGTCTTTTAGGACTCATTTCCTCAAAAAGTTCACTAAATGTATCATGTCTATGTGATGTGTCAAGTTGATGTGGTAAGATCATCGCGAAACAAGTGTATCATTGAATTGATCTGTCATTCCACGGTCATAAGGAGTCAGACGCCTAGGCTAACCATGCAATATGCCTATACGGCTTAGGACGATACTTAAACTACTGTCACAAACTGTTAACTTGAACTTAAAAGTGGTGGTTTTGCCATGAAAAACAACTCAAATGCCAAAGTTTTCGAAAAAAAAAATCTATATGAATCCAGATCAATTGCTATACATCTTATGAATAACTCAGATCACTGGCCCAACAGGTAGTGCAAATCTGCAATAATCAATAAAAAGAAATCTTCATGTTTTTAACCATGATCTTTACCGAGTCCGGGTACCTGCCCGAAGCGCTTAATAGGTTATATACGAATGTCAGTACAAGTGTAGAACATATTTACGGTAAGTGTTACTCAATTTGAACTTAACATTCCCCAAAATGTAATTCAATTTCTTGAGGTTTCTGATTAGGGCTCTATTTGAGGCAGTTTATACATGAACTCGGATTAATGTCACCGTTTATTTTTTTACTAAGATAACACAGGGACACAAGCCACAAATCTGGAAAAAAAAGTTGACACACTTGTCAATAAACTCTTAATCTTATTGAAATATGTGCCCTAACTCCTAACCCTAACCCTAAAAATAGGGTGCGCAGGGTAAACCAGAATTGTATTGAAAACACAGGGTGCGCAGGGTAAACCAGAATTGTACAAAAAAATTTTGTCAAACATTTTTGCAAAATATTTTATTAGCATTATTAAGATGTTTTGCATGTTGTTAAAACGATATATAGCATACCCTTTAAATAACCCAGCAGTTTTAAATGTATAAATTCTGTATAAAATTTTATACAGAAAACGTAAAAACGTTTGCTGCATACATTATGTGTTAATTAAGAAAAACATGTGAAATCACTGAACCATAAAACGCAGCAAATTCGCTCACTCAGCTTTCTGAAATCCCCGGGCTGGGATCGCAACTTTGGGCGCCAAATACACGTCTGACAAAAAATATTTACAACAGATATATAAATGTTATATAGCTATAACACAACATAGGAGTGCATTATACATTTGACACCTATGATCATAATCACTACACGTGCTAATTACACTTAATTAGGCGAATAATTAATAAGTTCAATTTTGACACCTTTTTGCCCACGGGTCTGCAAAGTATTTTGTGGGCGCTCCATGTAATCGTGGTATGTACGTAGGCCAATGTGTATTACCCTTTACGTAATTCCTGCATGTTAAGGGTAGACGAGGTATTGTTGGTCTAAGCAACCTAAAAATTGATTTTCATTATCTAGATCAATATATTATTGAAAAACATCACCTTGATGTTTTGCAAAAGTCCATTCTACAAATCGTATATTTTGCAAACTTGCTTAATTTATTGTTGTAAATGAGTTATGTACGTTTTACAAAAGTGTTGTTGTTTCAGCCCTCTTTACAACAAAACTAAAGAACCGCAGCACCTATAAAAGTATATCTGTGATATTTTCATTCTTCTACACACTCGCTATGAATTGAGCAATGCACTTTTTGCCAAAGCTCACTACCATTCGTAAGATGCTGTGAACTACCAAATCACAACAGTTTAAAATAATTAATAACCTTAAGGAGAAAGTTTTATTTTTCTTCACCTAACTTGTTTTGTTAATTAATTACCGTAAGTGAAAGTTAGGCGCCATAACAACTTGTCATCTTTTCTTGATGGTCTGACTTTTTGCTCGCTTAATATTAATTTAAGGGTTATACTTTTTTTTTTTTTTTTTTTTTTTTGATATTTTATTTTATTGCCAATTCGTGGCCCGTAGGCCAAATTACATACAATAAATTACAATATAAAAAATACACATAAGAACAATTAGAATTAAATATTTAGGCAGGCATTGCACAAGATATAAAACACACAAAAATATACAATTTGAATTAACATTTAGAAAATTGATTATAAAAGTCACTAAAATCGTATTATGAAATATTGCACTTTTTCTTATATATAAAATGACATTGAAAGTATAATGCAGAACAATTCTGGGTGGCAAAGCAAAAACACAAACTATTTATTTAGGAGATCAACGAAATATGGAAGAGGACTATTTTCGCCAGCCCATTCGGGGCTGGTACCTGTTTCAGGTTTGGGGTCAGTTTACTCAAGAGATTATATTTTAGTGGTATTGGAATGATTTTTTTTTTTTACTTTTTGTGGTTAAATTTTTTAAAAATATTTTAATTCGATTTGTTAGGAAAAGTAAGTATGTTTTGCCGTTTCAACGAACGAAAACGAGTGAGTATTACCAAAGTTATGTTTGAACTAATTAATTATGACTTTAAAAGTTTAAAGGCCTAAATGTAACAATAATAGTTAATATATATAGCATCATATGGTCAGCAGAAGAAAATCTGACATCACCTATGATGTCATATCAGTGTCCTTGACCGGGGTCCTTACTCCTTGACCACTGAACAGCGTGATATCATGTTGATAACAGATCTATAGAATCAAAATCTTCATCATATCCCCGGATCATATCACAGATTCTCAACAATATGTGATCATATGGACCATATTGATGTGAAAGTAGTTATCTATCATATCCTGTGTCGTTTTATGGATAAAAATGACTCAAAATGTTATTGATGAAATGGTTGCTATCATAAACATCAGTTTTGTCTTTTCAACGGAAAAAAACCGATGCAAAATAAAGTTTTTAGGGCCTAGCTATAATATGGGCATAATTTATGCATATA
This sequence comes from Amphiura filiformis, assembly GCF_039555335.1. Taxonomy (NCBI): domain Eukaryota; kingdom Metazoa; phylum Echinodermata; class Ophiuroidea; order Amphilepidida; family Amphiuridae; genus Amphiura; species Amphiura filiformis. Next base: position 9,392,051 of record NC_092645.1, read on the forward strand.
GTATTGAACAATGTACCCCATTTGACATGCACTTATAGATAAATAAATTGTCTTACTTTATTAATTTAATAACTTCTTTATTATAAATAAAATGACACATAACTATTTGATTCATAAAATTACATTCAACAAAATGATTGAAGAGAAAACACACAAGGCACTAGGCAGACTGTTATAGAATGGAGTATGTAAGATGCCATGTCCATAGCTTCGCAGGAGTTTCCGACTAGCAATCAACATGATCAGCACATTCAGAAAAACACAGTTTAAGAGTGAAGATTGTAGTGAGTAACCAGTCCTTTATAAATGTGCTGGCCACTATCTATTATAATATAGTAGGCTTAAACTATACATTGCGAATTAATTAAGTTATTTTAAAATAAAATGTACATGTAAGTTAACTCAAACCGGCAGTGTATATATCGAAAGCAGTGAAATCGGACATTCCTATAAGCGAAGATATTGAGTTCGTAAGTTCTGGTATTACAAAATTGGAAATTGAGATATCGTGGGTAAAAAGCTGAAAAGACAAAAAAAACCAACGACAACAACAACAACAACAACAACAAAACAAACAGACCAGAACAATTTGGAGTACATGTAATGAATTAAAAGAGTTGACATGAGATTAGGAATTAATGTTTTCTGCTGTTTCAGTGTGCATGTTCTTATCGTTGATGGTTTGGTGGACTGTCATGTAGATGTAAGCGTGATCCTAAAAATGCCTTTCACATTGACCAAAACTAATTACAAGACCTCTTCTACATTGAGGCTGGCTTTCCCTTTTAAAGGGAATTTTTATTAAAACGATTTGTCCTAGTCCTAAACTGAGAAAATTTGCTGCAATTACGTAAAGCACGACCATGACACTCCTTCCTGGGCATGGTAGGAGGGATAAGAGAACTTGTTCGATTTGTTTTGGTAAGCCCTTCGGCGAACCTAAGACAGTGGTCCTCCCTCCTATCAGAGAGGGTGTCAAACTTGCAGATTTGAAGCGCGTTACTATAAGATAAATAGTGCCGACCCAGAATTGTTCTGCAGGCACGTTTTGGATGGCCTCTATATCTTTGGACTGTTTAGCTGAGATTCCAGAATGCCACACCACATCAGCGTACTCAAGAATTGGCCTGACATAACCACTATATACGACACCGAGCTCTTGGTTGGTAAAACCAAAACGCTTAAGGGTTCGTAGCATGAACAACCGGGAATTAGCCTTTTTCAACATCACGTCCATCTGGACATTCCATTTAAGGTTGTTCTGTAGCCACAAACCAAGTACCTTGGCTTCGGTGACGTATGATAGTGGTTCAGTGCCAATTCTTAAGTCGCGATGTGGCGGCAATGGATTAGAAAAGGCAATTTGCATGGCTTGACACTTGCTGGGATTCAATTTCAGGTGGCTGTCACTAGCCCACTCTGAGAACTGATCAAGATCACCCTGAAGTGGACTAGCACAACCACCGGAAAAAATCTCAGCAAATGTCAAGTCATCAACATATTTCCAACACCTACTACCAGCGTCTTGTGCTGCTTCGTTAATAAGAATCTGAAACCCAATTGGGCCAAATTTTGTACCCTGGGGTACACCACCATGAAGAGTTGTATAATCTGAGAGCACACTGTTGTATCTGACACACTGTTGACGGTTACGGAGGAAATCGCAAATCCAAGGAACAATGGACCTACGGACTCCCATATCGATGATCTTACCAATAAGAAGCGTATGGTCGACGAGGTCGAACGCCTTCGTGAAATCCGTAAGTACCACCGTTCCTATGTTGCGACTTCTCTCCGCTCCCTGGAAAAGAAAATGAACAAGAGAAACTAAATAATGAGAAGTTGACACTCCTTTTACATTACCATATTGGCGGATGTCAATATCATTTTGAATATCGTTTAGGACCCAATCAGTAATGAAACCTTCAGCTATTTTGGCAAAAATTGATGTGAGCGAAACAGGTCTCAACTTATCAATACTTGGTGGATACTGTTTAGGAATAGGGATGACAATTGCTTTCTTCCACTGCTCAGGAACATAACCCTCACTATAAGAATTATTCAAAATATCAGTAAGCGGCACACTTAACTCATATGCAAACTCTTTGACCAGTTTGGGTGGAACTTGATCCGGACCGCAAGATTTGGCAGACTTAAGTTTACGTAACTCAGCATAAACTTCCCATGGGTATAACTGAGGGACTGGTTCTTCAGCAGGAAGATAAGATGGTAACCTGCTACAGTCGAGAGGATCTAAACAATCAGACACATGAGCGAACTTGGAATTAATAGCATTGGCAATGCCTTTTAAATCTTTGTCCTCAATACCCTGGATGTTCTTCTACCAACTGATGTAGCCATTGTATAATGAGTATCACTCTTTAAAAATGCCAATTAGAACCGTTTTGTCCTAAAGCATGCAATGGGAGCAACCTCAGGGAAAGGTGTTCTACAAGCATGCTACAAGTACAAGGGTGTTTTATATGTTCAAGAACCAAATCAGTTCCTTCGAACCAATAGGGGTTTCTAAAAATCCCCGCGGGTCATACCCCTTAAGAGAACACTTTTGATGGTTCTTTGAAATACCTTTAAATATGCCCCCTCAAGTATAGTCGAAGAACCATACATATCCATATAAAATATAGGCCCTATACATATAAAATTATTAATTATTTGTCAATTAATTTACACTACACAATTGATATTTAGGTATAGCTAATCAACAAGTGATTTGTGTATTGATAAGTATTGACACATGTGCGACAGATCAATACACAGGTGGGCGTGGCAGGTGGGCGTTGTCCCTTTACCAGTATGACGGTAGAGCTTTGGGTAGAGCGCCATTCATCATTTTGACAATGTAGCACGCCATGTTCAACGAAAATACAGCATCGCAACGCGGCTTACAAACGCAGCACAAATTCTAATTACCTAAAATTGATATTATTTTAATTCGTGTAAAGAAAAAACACTGAATGAATAAATGATAAAATAGATTTTGTAATATTTATGACCAAGGAAAGATCACTGGATGATATGAGTAAACCATAATAATACAGAATGTTTTAAGTTTCTTTTTGGTTTATATTTTATCAGTTAATTTAAATACCAAATTGCATGTTTGGCTTTTCAAATGCGAGTATAATTGTAGTAAAAACCATAAATATTTGATTCACTTACGTGAGGGGTAACTGACTTGAAAGTGCCTTCGATCCACAAAATATTTGCTGAGACCGATAAATTTGCGGGTATTGCCCCAAATTAGGAAAACAACTTGTATTGCAATTATCATTTCACCCGTAAAACATTATCTCGACCAACCACCACACGTTTATCGATGCACAGGTGGATCGCAATGGTGTCTATATCTTTAACTTTCTATAAATATCAGTTCTGACGAACAGGTCTACGCCATCGAACCTCAAGGTAAATGACCCCTCGTGTATAGAAACGCTATGATTTGCATTCTGATACACGTGCATGATGGGTAGGCCTACTCCTATCCTGGCATCACTAAATTATGTGTTACCACAAGAATCACTGGGCATGTTTGTACTCAATTTCAATGCATTTTCAATCCAGATTAAATATTATTTTCTTCTTTTTTTTAAAATTTTTAATTTAATTTTTTATTTTTAAATTAATTAATAAAAAATTTTGACTCTAAATTTCTAACACTCAGTTCAGTATCAATATGGTTAAAGCATATAGGCACTACGTGTATCGCGGATTGTGTCATTTCTTGGTATACAGCCAATAATATGATGCCCTATGCTATAGGCCTAAAATGTTTTATGAAAAGATTATATATAGAGAGGTCAACCGCAGGTGAAAAACCCGCTTGTGTAAATAATTTATAAAGATATATTTAAGGGCAGTGAATATAACTTCACATTTATCATGTTTATTGTAGGTCATGTATATTGAAAATGATTGATAATGATGTTTAATTATCATATTAATGAAGGTGGTGTTATCCGCAGGTGTAAAAATTATTTCCTACCACGCCACAATTAATTGATATCCAATTTGTACTCATTATTTTATAGGACAGGTCAATTTGCTATACATATCATTAATCAAACATATTTGTATGTATCGTTAATGCATGGGTTATTGAATCTTCAAGATTTTTCAGTTGCAGGTCATGCAAAAGGAACTAAAAATAGGCTTAATATGGGCAAATTTGTTCGAGTACACCCCGTCAGTCTGAAACCCCGTCAGTCCGAACCACCGCTAGTCCGAATATTAAGCTTACCCAACGCTAACCCTAACCCTAAATATAAACCTAAACATATACCCATAAAACCCAGTGGCGTAGCCAGTAGGGAGCCAGGGGGCCGGTGCCCCCCCCCCTCGTCATGGCCGTCGGTTCATGTAAGGCCGTCGGTAGACGGAAGGCGATGGTGAAAAAAACTTGGGTTAACAATAGACTATTTTTTACCCAGGGTGACCGAAAAAAAGGTGATAATTATAAAAAAAAATGATGACAAATTGTGAATGAAATTGAATTTGACATAAATATTTTGTGTTTTTATGTTGGTAACGCATATTATAATACTTTTTTTTTTTTTTTTTGCTCTTCACTTTTTCAAACCATGGAAAAATATTTGGGGTCAACAAATCACAACTTCCGTCGGCAAAAAATATTTCCGTCGGTACATTTTTGTGCCCCCTCGGTTCCAAAATCCTGGCTACGCCACTGCCTAAACCTAGCCCTAACCCTAACCTTAAACCTAACCCTAAACCTAAAAATTCGGACTAGCGGTGTTTCGGACTGACGGGGAGACCCCCTTGCCCACAGGCCACACTTGTTGAAACAAAAACCATCACCCCCCCGAAATTCTAGACCTATTCCTCAAATCTCCCATGAAAACAATAATCTGGTGAGCCCCAGACCTTTCATCCGTATGCCCTAAAAAATTGCTCGTCTAAGTTCGCACATGCAAACCAGAGTGCTCAAGGTCATGATTTCTTCCCTATTTACACTCCCCCATTTATGCATTATTAAATTACGCCATAGGGGTGGGCGGGTAGGTGGGTGTGGTATGATATCCGGGCGTGCCGGGATACATAGGGGGCTATGGGGGTGGGTATACCGAGTCACTATTTCTCATTAATCATGGTGATGTTGATGGTTGAATGCATGGGCGAGATGCATGTACTGCATACAGCTGATGGTAATGATTTGACGATGACTTTTTTTATAGGGGTGGGAAATATCAGCAAAATTATTTGATGTAACAATGCTATCAAATTTTGGTTATAATTTTAATGATCTGACATTTTATTAAAAACGCAGCATTCTAAGTATATCCCTGACACACCGATGTGAATGCCCTATCATTACATATCCGAGAAATCTAATATGCCTGTACTGTCATGAATAGCATACTGCTATATCTTCTAATAATCACTGCGGAACAAACACATTGCATGTTTACAAACCCGTTCACATATCTATACACATTAATTAATCACCATTTTCCGGAATTCAATAATGATGATCTTGATTATCTTTAAAGGTGAACCGATGGTCACTTTGTAAACTGAGTGACCAATGCAGATTTCCGGTCAACACTCAAGAGAGAAATCAAAATCAAAACACCGACAAATATTAAACCCACAGGTAAAATAGAATTATAGAATTCTTTTGGAGTTTGAACAACTATCGGCAAAACGTGTAAGATATTTTGTGATAAGGAATCGGGGATATAATAATTACATTAGAATGTACAGCGTTTCCGAAAGATAAACACCCCGGTTGATAACACCCATCTGATAGTTGACTTTACTTGAATCATTTCTTTATTTTGGCTCGCGTGCGGTATGGACTTTCGTTTTCATTTTTTCTTTCATAATAAAGTGCATATTTTATGCCGTAAGCAGTATTATTTCTCCCTGCTAAGCATGCTAAGTATAGACCGCTAGTTTTACCTGGTCGGGCCCACCTGTAGAAATGTAAGGGTCTTTAAACTTTTGAGGGTTTTAATTTGCATATAATAAGTATAATAAATTAATTTTTAAATACTTTGAATGAAATGGGATTTTGTCTTGAAAAAATGAACTATTGCATTCACTGTGATGTATTTGAACCTAGAGATTGAATTTAGGGTATGAGGCAGAACTGAATGGGTGCAACAATTTATGGGTTTACATTATACTACATACAGGCTTATCAAGAAGTTGTAACCCACCAGTTTTTATGTTTATTGAAAAGCCTAATTCTTCCAAATGCAGTATTGTGTTCTCTTGAAATGGCATGGC
>NC_092645.1:9400817-9440817 GCF_039555335.1 Amphiura filiformis
TACAGATATGTCAAAATATGAATGCAGTTCATATGACTGATTTTGTTTTCGAAACTAAGAACACAACCTTCTTTGCTATCCCACTTGTCGTGACTGTTTATTTGTTCTTTCGATTCTAGTTTGACATTTCTTTGAAAGAACTCATCAGGCCCAGGGTCAGTTTTATCATGTTTATGAAACATCAGTTTAGTTTGTTTGAATATGTAGTCTCCAAAACATGAAATAATACCTATAACTTTCTACAACTAGACATACTGAGCTGTTGAAATTTTTCTCAGCTAAACATTTATTTTGAGATGTTGACAAGTTTGTACGGTTCCGCATATCTCGGTGGACGGTCCGCCCAGTCAGTGACGCAACCAGGTGCACAAATGACAGATCATCACAGATGCCCCCCCCCCCCCGAACCCTGATATCACGGTTATAATGTTTGTAGGTCTTTTTGTACTTTTTATCCCATTTTTGGCCATTTTCGTCCAATTTTGCCCTCATGCCCTCAACGGTTGCCGTTTTCCCCCTATGAAAAGACCTAGCTACATGGCATAGCACTTGTTCAGTGCCTGTATGGGCCATGACAACCCCTCTCTGACATCACAAAATCCACCAAGCGCCTCGTTGGCCGCTTCGCGCGCAACCCCCAAGCCCCCCTCGAAGAATTAGAACTAGGCCCTAGTTCTAACATGGCACTCGGCCCGCTGCCTGCCTGTACATGTCTTTCGTTCGGTCGGTATAAATATTTGTTTCATCGTCTCACCGATATTTCCGAAACGCCAAAAAATGACCTTTATACCTTAGTAATCTTCCATCATCATGACCTAAATAGGACCAACCGGTCACACGCACACCTGAGGGGCTGACATCTCTTCAAATGGGTCATCTGACACATTTGTGTCCTCATTAATGGCGCAGGGGGCGCAGGTACATTCCTCGCAAGTAAACCTCATGATAATCTCGCCCCTGAGCTGAACTTGCCCCTTCACCTTCAACCACTGTTGCACTTCCACATAGACGACACCGATTATTTTTTTACTCTCACTCGGAAATCCTTTCCATGAGAACATGCTTGAGTCTCTTCGGGCTATAAATCTGACATCATTTTTCATGTTTAGGGGTGTCGAGTTAAGGTGATCATGCATTGTATTTTATCAATATATTTTACCTAAAATCACCGGGAATTCGATTTGTCTGTTTATTTGTTTGTTTACTTATATATACTTGTCCCGTCGAACGTGCGAAACCACACTTGCTTCCTTAAAGTTAAATAGGTCACGGTTGCAACAAACTGTTTGTTTGGTTACATTAATGTTACTTATACTATCAGTGTATCTGTCATGTCCATAACCATGATGTCTCAGTGTTTGCCCGTCCACTGTCAAGTTGCCTATCCACTGCCGACGATGTCTCGCTGTCTGATGAATAGTGATGTTGATTGGTAAGTTTTAGCGGGTTCGCCGTCGGGCAAGTTGCACTGTCAAGCTTTCGTCTGGACAATCTATGACTTCTTCAGGACAAAGTACCTAAGAATGAGACATGTACCAACCCTTGCCTAGTGGTGGTTCTGAAAAGAGCCGTTCACTGAAGACTGTCTCTTGTCAACAGAGAACAGGCAGATCTCGCCTATTTGCTGATGTAAAAGGTTTGGTGGCTCTTAAAAGAGCCGTTCACTAAAGGCTGCCCCTTATCAACAGAGATCAAGCAGACCTCGCCTATCTGCTAAATCTAAGTACCTAAGAATGAGACATGTACCGCCCCTTGCCTAGTGGTGGCTCTGAAAAGAGCCGTTCACTGAAGACTGTCTCTTGTCAACAGAGAACAGGCAGATCTCGCCTATTTGCTGATGTAAAAGGTTTGGTGGCTCTGAAAAGACGTTCCCGTAAAATCCTATCCCACAATTTACACATGTTGATGTCCGTTCTTTCCGCCAATCTATACCTGTTGGTACTTGTCTGTCTGTCTGTCGGTGTCTGTCTGGGTACCAATCCCTGCCAGAAATGATCTGTCTAATTGTGGATCTCAATGTTTTGTTTGCTCACTGCCTGTATGTCCGGCCGTTTATCTTCATGGTTTGTTTATTTGTTGGTGCTTTTTAATGATTTTGTTTTATATATTTTGGGTGTTTTTGTTTTTGTTTTTTTGGTTTGGGTTTTTTTTTGCAGTAACTTGAATATCGAAACTCATGTGATCAAAACAACTTGGTATAAATCAGCTGTTGATATTAAGTATGCATGCAGACTCACACATTAATTTTGTTTTTCGGCACAAAATTTGACCGACAACTCCATAAATAATTTCAAATGTTTTCTTTGGGTCAGAATGGAACCTATTTTCTTTTCAACACTCTGATACATGTCATGGCTAAATATTGAATTGAATTGAATCAAATCCAAACATATCGATAGACTTGTTTGTCGATATCCCAGGCAATGCAAACCAAACCATAACCTCGACCCGGACGGCCCCGCCATCCACCCTCACGACCTGCCGACTTTTTATACCAACTCATGCCCCGGGGAAGCATGTAGTTCAACTATCATGCGTCTGACCGAGGCGTACACCTCTAAATACCTGCTTCCTTAATAAAGACTTAAATAAAATACTTCTACTTGTTCAATATCAATGATTGTGGCTGCGTTTATCGGTCACTTCGTATACTAAATTCCTTATTAAAGAAGACTCTCTTTATTTTGCAAGTTCATTTCAAGTCAGGTTTGCCCACCTGAAGTATGACTTGAGGGTTTTTAAAGACCTCATGACTATGGGGGACTGAAGGAAGATTGGCTTCTGAATTAAATGTCATCGAATGAATAGCAAAAAGATTTAAATCCCCATTGGTGTACAGAACATGCTATAATACGGTCAAATATTAGCCAAATCAGTCTTGATATGGGTTGAAAGATTCCCGTTTGTTCACCTTTCTGTATACAGCCTAACTAGGCAATAAATTGTCAGGTGTCGGTTAAAGTGTGACGACTCATAATTCAAATCAGGTCTTAAACTTGTGCAAATTGGGGGTTCACCGGGAACTATCGCACAGGACGAGGACGAAAAAATCTCTATCACGATGTCGTTATGCCTTATGATTACGAGGCCTCGGGTTCGAACCTCGGCGGTTCCAACCTGCTGCGCCACATAGGCAAGGCTCTTTATTTTCACTGCCCCTCCCCAGCCCTCCCCAACCAATACGGTCTCACCCTCTATAAAGATGCCGTTAATGATAAAAATAAAATAACCGGTTGTTCTTAAGGTTTCCATTCTTGGCAAACAACACTGTTGCATGGTTGTGAGACACCGGTCCTTCTTAAGGTTTCGATTCTTGGCAAACAACACTGTTGCATGGTTGTGAGACACCGGTCCTTCTTAAGGTTTCAATTCTTGGCAAACAATACTGTTGCATGGTTGTGAGATACTGGTTAAGGTTTCGATCAACGCTGTTGCATGGTTGTAAGACACCGGTTCTTCATAAGGTTTTGATTCTTGGTAAACAACACTGTTGCATAATTGTGAGACACCGGTCCTTCTTAATTAAGGTTTCGATTCTTGGCAAACAACACTGTTGCGTGGTTGTGAGATACCGGTTCTTCTTAAGGTTTCGATTCTTGGCATGCAAACAACAATGTTTCGTGGCTGTGAGACACCGGTCCTTCTTAAGGTTTCGATTCTTGACAAACAATACTGTTGCATGGTTGTGAGATACCGGTTCTTCTTAAGGTTTCGATTCTTGGCAAACAACACTGTTGCATGATTGTGAGACACCGGTCCTTCTTAAGGTTTCGATTCTTGGCAAATAACACTGTTGCATGGTTGTGAGACACCTGTCCTTTTTAAGGTTTCGATTCTTGGCAAACAACACTGTTGCATGGTTGTGAAACACCGGTTCTTCTTAAGATTTCGATTCTTGGCAAACAACACTGTTGCATGGCTGTGAGACACCGGTCCTTCTTAAGGTTTTGATTCTTGGCAAACAACACTGTTACATGGTTGTGAGACACCGGTTTTTCTCAAGGTTTCGATTCTTGGCAAACAACACTGTTGCCACTGTTGCATGGTTGTGAGACACCGGTTCTTCTTAAGGTTTCGATTCTTGGCAAACAACACTGTTGCATGGTTGTGAAACACCGGTCATTCTTAAGGTTTCGATTCTTGGCAAACAACACTGTTGCATGGTTGTGAGACACCGGTCCTTCTCGGGAAGGTTTCGATTCGTGGCAAACAACACTGTTGCATGGTTGTGAGACACCGGTCCTTCTTAAGGTTTCGATTCTTGGCAAACAGCACTGTTGCATGGTTGTGAGACACCGGTTCTTCTTAAGGTTTCAATTCTTGGCAAACAATACTGTTGCATGGTTGTGAGATACCGGTTAAGGTTTCGATTCTTGGCAAACAACACTATTGCCTGGTTCACCGGTTCTTCTTAAGGTTTCGATTCGTGGCAAGCAACACTGTTGCATGGTTGTGAGACACCGGATCTTCTTAAGGTTTCGATTCATGGCAAGCAACACTGTTGCATGGTTGTGAGATGCCGGTCTTATGGTTTCGATGGTCTTGGCAAGCAACACTGTTGCCACTGTTGCATGGTTGTGAGACACCGGTTCTTCTTAAGGTTTCGATTCTTTGTAAGCAACACTGTTGCATGGTTGTGAGATACCGGTTCTTCTTAAAGTTTCGATTCTTGGCAAACAACACTGTTGCGTGGCTGTGAGACACTGGTTCTTCTTAAGGTTTCGATTCTTGGCAAACAACACTGTTGCATGGTTGTGAGACACCGGTCCTTCTTAAGATTTTGATTCTTGGCAAACAACACTGCTGCATGGTTGTGAGACACCGGTTCTTCTTAAGGTTTCGATTCTTGGCAAGCAACCCAGCAAACACAAAACGTTTTCGACATCATTCGCAAAAGGTTATAAAAGGTTGTCAGAAAACGTTTAAATGTCGGGTTATATAAAGGGTATATTAAGAGTATAAGGGCCATTCTCTGAAAAGAGTAACTTTTAAGTCCCGCGACTTTCGGCGCTCATAAAAGTTTTAAAAGCGGAAAGTGGTTTTTTTGGCTTAGTCATGGAGTTTTGTATGTATAAAAATAGTTAAGAACATCCAAGTGGGGAAAAACGTTTTCATAACCTTAAAAACATTTTTGATAATCTACTGCTCAGCAAACAAAAATGTTTTACAGAAAACGTTTAAATGTCGGGTTATATAAAGGGTATAAAACGTTTTAATAACATTCCAAAAACATTCTTGAAAACTTGATACAAAACATTCTAAACAGAATGTTATTTGCAATAACGTTTTAAAAACGTTTTCATGACCTTTATATAACCCGACATTTAAATGTTATTAAAAGGTTTTGAAAAATACATTTTAAGAACATTTCTGTGTTTGCTGGGTTCAAATATTTTAACATAATGTTATTTAAGTATTGACAAAATATTTGGCAAAAATGTTTGCAATAATAGTTTAAAATAACATTTTTTGAAAACATTAAAAAATATTGTTGTAGTGTGTTTTCATACAAAACGTTTTAAAACGTGATCATGACCTTTATATAACCCGACATTTTAATGTTATTAAAACGTTTTTACCTAAACCAAAAGCCAAAATATAACTTATTTAAAACGTTTTTAAAACGTTTTTGTGTTTGCTGGGAACACTGTTGCATGGTTGTGAGATACCGGTTCTTCTTAAGGTTTCGATTCTTGGCAAACAACACTGTTGCATGGTTGTGAGACACCAGTGCTTCTTAAGGTTTCGATTCTTGGCAAACAACACTGTTGCATGGTTGTGAGACAGCGGTTCTTCTTCATAGGTTTCGATTCTTGGCAAACAACACTGTTGCATGGTTGTGAGACACCGGTTCTTCCTAAGGTTTCGATTCTTGGCAAACAACACTGTTGCCTGGTTGTGAGACACCGGTTCTTCTTGAGGTTTCGATTCTTGGCAAGCAACACTATTGCATGGTTGTGAGACACCGGCTCTTCTTAAGGTTTCGATTCTTGGCAAGCAACACTGTTGCATGGTTGTGAGACACCGGTTCTTCTTAAGGTTTCGATTCTTGGTAAGCAACACTGTTGCATGGTTGTGAGATACCGGTTCTTCTTAAGGTTTCGATTCTTGGCAAGCAACACTGTTGCCACTGTTGCATGGTTGTGAGACACCGATTCTTCTTAAGGTTTCGATTCTTGGTAAGCAACACTGTTGCATGGTTGTGAGACACCGGTCATTCTTAAGGTTTCGATTCTTGGCAAACAACACTGTTGCATGGTTGTGAGACACCGGTTCTTCTTCATAGGTTTCGATTCTTGGCAAACAACACTGTTGCATGGTTGTGAGACACCGGTTCTTCTTAAGGTTTCGATTCTTGGCAAACAACACTGTTGCATGGATGTGAGACACCGGTTCTTCTTAAGGTTTTGATTATTGGCAAACAACACTGTTGCACGGGTTGTGAGACAACGGTTCTTCTTAAGGTTTCGATTCTTGGCAAGCAACACTGTTGCGATTGCATGGTTGGAGATACCGGTTTTGCTTAAGGTTTTGATTCTCAGGTTTGATTCCTCCAAATTGTGGGATAGGCTATTACGACGGGAGTTCATAACAATTAGTGAGTTTTTAGCGGATTGGCCGTCAGACAAATTTGATCAATTGATCATCTGACGTCAGTCGATGATCACCTAGTACGGGACAACCTACTTTGTTGCAAACTCTCTGCAGTGCATCAGCAGATAGGCGAGATCTACTTGTTTTCTGTTGACAAGGGGCAGTTATCAGTGAACGGCTCTTTTAAGAGCCACCAAACCTTTAATTTAGCAGATAGGCGAGTTCTGCTTGTTCTTTGTTGGCAATGGGCAGTCTAGTGAACGGCTCTTTTCAGAGCCACCAAACCATTTACATTAGTAGATAGGCGTGGTCTGAAGGGACATTCTTCAGTGAACGGCTCTTTTCAGAGCCACCAAGCCTTTTACATTAGCAGATAGGCGAGGTCTGCTTGTTCTCTGTTGACAAGGGACAGTCTTCAGTGAACGGCTCTTTTCAATGCCACCAGTAGGCAAGGGGCGGCCTACATGTCTCATTCTTAGGTGCTTTGTCCTGCAGAAGTCAGAGCTACTCCTGACGAAAGCTCAGTTGACAGTTCTAAACTTGTCCGACGGCGAACCCAAAACTTAAAAATCGAGACCAAGCAATTGTTCGATTCCTCCTCAGTTGAATTCCTATCCTGACGGAATACCATGATGACATGATTCTTTGAAAGAACTGCATGTGTCTGAAACACATTGCTGCTGGAAACACAAATCCTGCTGGAAATAATCAAACTACAAAACAAATTAAAAGCTCAAGCACCCATCAAGTCAACGAGATCCTCATGTGCATGGACTACTTTAAGAAAGTAGTAATCTGTTTCAGTTTGCTACAAGCCATATCGTTTAAGGTTAGCCGAGAGTTTTTCATGCGCTTGATTTCAGAGGGGCGTAAGTTCATAACAGAAACAGCCATGCAGAAAATGAACAAGCGTACTGGGACGTAGGCCTACTTACAATAGAATATTGATCCACGGTCAAGACATGAAACTTGGCTTAGCTCGTGCCTGGAGCTCGTGAGTCGGGGGCGGGCGGGGGGTTACATGAGGTGCGAAATGCCGGGTCGGATGCCGGGGGAGGGGTACAAGCCATTTTCGGCAATTTTCATAAGGATTTTATAAATTTTAAAATTGATTGGGGCACTTCGTCAAGCTACGCCCTGGAAAATGTGTTGATTTTGAATTTATAGCCTTGATATCTTTGATGAAATAAATCAATGCTGCTATTCCCCTGATTACAATGTAATAGGGTACAACAATAACATCAACAACAATATCAAAAAGCAATTGTTTGCAAATCGAATTTGGGAAGAATATTCAAAAAGACAGACTTAGCAGGCCTACAAATTTCTGAATTATATAAAGTGAAAAACAATCAATCACGATTCACTGCAGTCAGCGAATCAATCAAATAAAACTAAAAAGAAAGGAGCAAGAAAGAATAAATAAAAAGAGAAAAAGAGAAAGAAAGAGAGAGAGAGAAAAGAAAAGAACGAAAAAGAAAGTAAGAAAGAAAGAAAGAAATGAAAAAAAATGAAAAAAGAGAAAGAAAAGAGGAAAGAAAGGAAGTAAAATGAGAAAAGAGAGAAAAAGGAAAGAAAATTCAGCCACATGGGGACTCGAACCACAAAAATTGTTCATAACAGATTCCCAGTCCAACGCTCTATCCACTGGACCATGCATCAGCTTACGCAATTTCTTATTCTCGAAGCGGATATGTAACTATAATTTGATGTAATTACTTGATTACAATCGCGTCCGCACAATGGCTCTTAGAATAAACACGCATGTCGGCGCTGAAATTTTGAACGAACTGATGGAGGAAAAACCTCGTTTTTTGCAATACTAGCTTCAATTTGGAGTGAAAATCAAATGGGATAGCAATTGGCAGAATGTTGAGAAATAATGTAGGTATTCATATGTCTAAATTAACGCCCCGTTATCAAGATATCGATAATTTCACAAAACAGTTTTTTTCTCAGACAAGATTCTCGAAAATGTTCCCCCAAAACGGGCTTTTTAAATTTGATCGTTACTGTATTTGGTTCTTCCCCATGGCAACATTATTTCTTTAATCGATTTGTAGTACAATACAAAAAAGGAGAAACAATCACTCGGCGTGGTTTTATACGGAGCGAACATTTGAAAAAAACTGCATGGAACGTGTTTTTGATCTTGTGAACATGGTGCGTAAAAATGATTTAAACGAAGGATTTTCAAACGGATTCTAAATTTTTTTTATAAACACACAAAATAATGTAAAGATACATCCATGCACCAACATTTGACTCACTGCGATATTTGATTGCTGAGAAAACGCGGTTTTAGAGAACAACTTTATACGTCTTTTATACGTTTTTATACGTTTCTTCGTGTAACCTTAAAGTCTAATTTTAAGCCCAGAAACATTTTGCATCGATATTGAGGTCTAATCGTTAGGGCCAGGTTGGTCTTATCACTAAAGTGATACATCCAAAGGAGTATTTTTGGGAAATAAACTAATAAATGGTAAATGTTACTTGGACATTTTGACACATGTTTGAAGGTATAAGTAGCTATCTAATTATAGTACAGGGTATTTTTATGTCTTTTGGCTTGCTACCATGTATACGGTGGAACAGTTTAGGGAAGTAGCATACGTTGTAATATAGCATCGGAAGAGCAGGGAGTGTACCATTTGCCTTCCTGGCCAGACAGTATTGCCAGATGAAACCTTGTTATCACAAAACCGCATAGATCACAGATTTTGACCAATTTTTAAGCAAATTGAAACGCTTTTGAACACAATTTAATCAACGATCACATCTCGTATGATTGATAATGATATAATGACATCATGATTGATTGATTGATTGATTGATTGATTGATTGATTGATTGATTGATTGATTGATTGATTGATTGATTGATTGATTGTTTAACGATTCATTCATTTATTCCTTCGTCTCTTCGTTCATTCATTCATTCATTCATACATTCATTCGTTCAATCATTTAATTCATTCATTCACTCATAATTCCATGCATTCCATTCTATTTCATTCCATTCCATCATGCCATTCCATTCGTTCATCCATCCATTCATTGTCCGATCCATTGATAAATTTACAATTAATTGAGTGAGTGAGTGAGTGAGTGAGTGAGTTCCCGTATTCCTGACTTCATTCATTCATTCATTCATTCAGTTATTCTATCATTCAGTCAGTCAGTCAGTTCGTCATTCCATTCATTCATTGATTCGTTCACTCCTTCGTTGAAGTTCGTTCGTTCATTAATTCATTCATTCCTTTCATTCATTTGTTCATTCATTCATTCCATTCAACAATTTATGCATTAATTGTCCGTTCTTTTGATTTAAAAATTAATTGAGTTTGTGAGTGGCGAGTTCTTGAGTTAACGAATTCCTGTGTTCGTGAGTTAGTCCTGGTGTAAGTAATTGACAGAGTTTGTAATTGATTCTCCAAATCATGGTATTAGACAGTGCTAACTTATATTCTTCCTTGCAAGGAATGACTTCTTTCATCGAGACATCCATTCATCAATATTTGAGCTCATTTACACCAAAATCAATCTTCAATTCATCATTATTTGGGCGTCATGTCAACAACTCTGTCAACACTATCAGACAGAAATGGAGATTCCTACGACAGACGATTGGAAGGTACACGAATTGGCTAACTAGAAACCCCAGGCAGTAGGACAGAAACAGGGTATGTATAGGGTACGACAAGTTTATATATAGGGTGATTTATTAATAACCTATTTCCCCCGTGCACTAGACCCTGAATGCATGAACTTGAACTAAATCTTGTCACTGTTGCATGCATGTCGCTGACTTTCTACTGCCTCTGTGCATTCTTGCTCGATGACTAAACTTTTGGGAATAACGTTCAAATAATAGAACAACTAATCGTGCTGTATAAGTAATTATAGGGAGGGTTGAATATAGATCGCGGTGGAAAATTTGGCACCCCTCCTAGCCCCCCCCCCAAAAAAAATCCCCGGTGCCCGCCCGGTGAGGCACAACCAAGCTCCTTCAGATGGAGCACAGCAGACCCTCCATGCCCTATATAGAAGGTGTCCTGGTGACATCCCGCTATCTCTAAGGTCCGCTATCTCTAAGGTTCGCTATCTCTAAGGTTCGCTATCACTAACGTGTAAAGTCTATGGAGATCAGAATCCCGCTATCTCTAATAGAGAAAAGGGTTCGCTATACCTATTTTAAATTAGTGATAGCGAACCTTAGAGATAGCGAACCTTAGAGATAGCGAACCTTATAGATAGCGGACCTTATTTAAAATTAGAGATAGCGAACCTAAGGGATACCGGGATTGTTAAAATTAGAGATAGCGGACCTTATTTTAAATTAGTGATAGCGAACCTTAGAGATAGCGAACCTTCAATAAATTAGTGATAGCGGACCTTATTTAAAATTAGAGATAGCGAACCTTATTTAAAATTAGTGATATCGAACCTTAGAAATACCGAACCTTTTTCAAAATTAGTGATATCGAACCTTAGGTATAGCGAACCTTTTTCGTAATTAGTGATAACGAACCTTAGAGATAGCGAACCTTAGAGATAGCGAACCTTAGAGATAGCGAACCGTAACCATATAGAATGGTCTGTGGTTGGAGATTCGTTCTACTGTCTCCAAGATTATCTTCTGAAGTTTCCCGGAGTAGTTTAAAGTCCGGATTTTCCAGAGGAGGTAGAAAAGGGGAAGCTGACCTTCAAGTTGGACAGGATTTGACGTAAATGGGCAAAAAATGCATACAAATCTCAAAACCACGGCTTCCATGCAGGATCACACTGCCCAAGGAGGGCGGGGGGGGGCGATATGTCACATATGCAGAGGAGACCCATGGCTATATTTATATACGTCACTATAGGCACAATTCAGGATTATCCCTGCCCATTCACTGGGGTGGAGCAAGAGTTTCGGGACCCATGGACAAGAAGCAGTGCGGGCCCTTTTTATTAACCTCTCCTTTATCAGCCCTATCCTTATTTTCGCTTTTGCATGCTCGGGGCCCCTGAACCCTCGGTCCCATGGACTTCGTCCACCCTGTCCCCGCTCACTACGCCACTGCCCATTCGCCGTAGAAGTGGACGTAACAGGATTACACAGCGATACGGTAGGTGATCAGCATGATATGGTTCAATGCATAGGTACCGCGTGAACGTTGTAGTGCAGGGCGATATAGTCAAAAATTGTATTAATCTATATTAATTGCTATGGTAGTTAATCCGATTATTACGTCACTTCTGCAGCAAATTCTTTCATCTTGAGGCACAGCATAGGTCTACGTCTAGTGCAGGGCAATACATTCAAATAATTTGTTTCACCTATCGCTATGGTAATTAATCCTGTTACATCACTACTTCTACGGCGAATGGGCGCTCTCCTGAGTGAAAAAGTGGTGCTAGCTCAGGGTCTCTGTAAAACTGCGTAAATTTTCACGTTGTGATTCATGGATTAAGTTTGACAGGATAATGTTTTCGCTTTTCGTGCGTGAATGCGGTATGCATATGAACGCGTGATGTCACGTGATGACGGTCGCTGCAACCAATCAGCACTCTCTCACTGCTCAGGTTTGAGCAAACCTTTGTCCCTTCCCTCAACCCTGTTACCCGGTCACAGAGTCCTTGCCCACCACTATGACTTGTCGTCCCTGCGAAGCCTCTGCGAGGGACCAATTCAAAATTTTCTGAAAACACAACCAAACTCTGCTATCACAACAAGCACTGGACTTGTTTTCATCAAACACAGGGCCTCATGCCCTATCACAGAATTACAAAAGACCAACATCAAGATGGAATACCAGGAATAATCATTTAAAAACATATAAGAAGTTTATGTTGAAATAGGGCTATGTTTGAAATAGCCTCAGCCTCGAGTCACAATTTTGTCACATCCGGGGACCCATGCAGTGTGGCCGTAGGGTCGATGAATTACATGAGAGACAAATGTCTTGGGAACGAGGTTACTTATTATTAGTGTGAAGCCCCGTGATGGTATTACATGCCTATAGAGTTGATGCAAAAATCGGTGTAAAGTTGTCATACCAGACAGACAAAATGTCTGACAGACGGAATGCGGACAACATGACATGATAAAACAAGACAAAGAAGAAACCAGACAAGACAAGACAAATTAATAAAGTGATAAAAAGATAACGTCACAGACACTTGGACAGAGAAAGACAAATAAACAGACATAGGCCTACAGACAGACAGAGTCAGACACAGAAGAAATGGTCTTGTGAAATAGCCACCGTCGAGTGCTGTGGAATGGTCTTAGGGACCGTTCACAAACACTTGTTAGGGGGCCTGATGCAAAAAGGGGGGCCCTGAAATTTGTTGACCCTCCTAAAGGGGGACCCTGAAAAAAATGACCACAAATTTTCCTGGAAAAATTTAGTTTATATGCTTTTCTATGGGGTTGACCCATAATTTTCATGACAAAAAGGGGGGCCCTGAAATTTTTGAGGTCTATAAAGGGGGGGGGCGACAAATTTTCGCGATGAATTTTTTTTGCATCAGCCCCCTCCCCTTACAAGTGTTTGTGAACAGTCCCTTATTGCAGGCTGGTGACGTACACGTGTGACGTATACATGGTATACCCTGAATTTAACATGATCATGTAAAGGATACGTCAATTCCTATACATCAGGAAACTTTTCAGACATCGTAACTGAATAAACCATACTTATAATAAAATCATGTAACGGTGCTAATTCCGACGCCTACTCTCGAATAACAACTTTTATTCATTCAAATTACCACTGATTTAGTTTCTAAAGATAGCAAATTATCGATATGCATTACTGCTGATTTTTTATATTAATAATAATTGTTTATTTTTACGAATACCACTGATTTAGACTTAATCATTACGGCTAAAAATAATAATCCCTGCTTTGGCAAGCAGTTTGTTGTGGCATTTCACAGGAGGTCAATCGGGCAATGTATATATCATGATAATACTATAGTAAAGAAATTTGGGCGGTTCGTTAATTAACCTGGTTAAAAGTATAACAGGAAAAAATGGGACAAGTCATGCCACAAGCAAGAAACAACACTTATTTCCCAACTTTCCAGAATTTGGCGTCGTTTATTAATCGATAGATTAGAGGTTCAGCAAAGTGTCATCAGAAAACGAAAAAAATAAAAGAATAAAAGAATAAACAGGAGGAAAAGCAGATATTCCTACTGAGAATGTGTCTGGTTGTTTGTCTTCTGTCTGGTCAGCCATTATTTTGTGGCTCTTTTTTTATAAATTTTTGATTCTCTTCATTATTTTAATGATTTAGGTCGAGATGACACTCTTGTTCGACCCTTTACTTTGCGAATTTCTGGAAATGAGATGCGGTGACGCGACGCTGGGTGTAAGATCAAGTACGACGTCCTATAGGACGGACTATGATGAAGCTAGTCATATTACAGTGGAAATCCACATAAATAAAATGAGCAGACAAGTAGGCCTATATAAACCAGGGGCACGTGCCCCCCCAATCGATCTGAAAATATCCCATATGAAACTTGCCGAAAAACGGCTTGCGCCCCCCCCTCAGACCCGGTGCCCGACACCCTCCCCCCTGGTGATGACCCACGCTACGCCACTGGTTACATTTGACTCATTTTGTTGCTACTTTTATTTTTACTATTTTCTTTAAATTTAGAGTGTGCCTGGGAAGATACATTTTTCCCTTATTTTGTTTGTTTGTTTGTTTTTTGTGTATTTATTTGTTTCCTTGTCTATTTCTTGTTTGCTATACACTTTACTTATCTGGTCTTCCTTTTTTTCATTTTTTACCAGATGTATATATTCTGCATGTTTTATTTCAAAGTATAACATTATTTCATGTCTTGTTGTGATGGTCCCATGTGCTCTCCTGCTGTGAGATCATGTTAGGTCGATCAGCATTATTAGATTGTAGGTGGCACCCATGACCAAATGGTTGATTCCCGAAAAGTTCTGGCGAACTTACAGTGTTTTAAAGAGATTACGAAAAAGTTTGAACGGCTTTCCGGTTATTGTCAAGTTCTATGGAACCCCATGCATACTCAGGCAAAAAAAAAAAGTTCTCAATTTCTGGGATTTGTCAAGATTTTTCTTGAGGAAAGTTCTGTACAAATAGGCCTAAATAACCCGGCTAAATAGGTTTGAGAACAAGGATCACCTCCAAGTCTTTTTGTGGTACTTTACGGGGCGGGGTTTATTCCTCAGATTCTCACATTTGAAAAAAAGAACTGGACCTCCTCCTTTCATTGCACTATTGGAAACAGAAAGCTGCTAACAATTGTAATTTTACATTGAAGAAGAAGAAAAAACAAAAACAAAAAACTTCCAACCCTCATCTCATTAATTCATAAAAGTTCTCTGAACGAGAACCAATTTCATACCATGTCTTTATCAATTGGTACGTTTTTAGCAGTGTTCGCCGTCGGACAAGTTTAGAACTGTCAAGCTTTCGTCAGGACAAAGTACCTAAGAATGAGACATGCAGGCCGCCCCTTGCCTACTGGTGGCTCTGAAAAGAGCCGTTCACTGAAGACTGACCCTTTTCAAGAGAACAAGCAGACCACCTCGCCTATAGGCTTCTAATGTAAAATGTTTGGTGGCTCTGAAAAGAGCCATTCACTGAAGACTGTCCCTTGCCAACAGAGAAAAAGCAGGCCTCGCCTCTCTGCTAAATTAAAGGTTTGGTGGCTCTGAAAAGAGCCGTTCACTGCCGCTAATCTCTACCACGTCCGCAATGAAGTGATTTAATACGCTCATCTCGCGTCCAGGCGTTGTCAATTGATCATCTGACGTCAGTCGATGATCAGGGGCAGCCTATTTTTTTTAATAATCACCCAAAGAGGTACGGGCCCGGCAACCTATATACTTTGTTGCAAACTCTCTGTAGTTTCATCAGCATAGGCGAGGTCTGCTTGCTTGTTTTCTGTTCAAGGGGCAGTCATCAGTGAACGGGCAGGCCCTCCAATCAATTCAGTCACCACTTAATTTGCAGACAACCTTTGTAAAGTTCATTATTAAATTCCAACCATAAATAATCGACCAAATGCACTTGCTTTATGCCCTAAAACAACTCCTAATATAAAATTTAAAAAATAAAAAAGCAGTTAAGATTTAAAAGTCCACCACTTTGAATAGAAAAGCGTGCGCGGTCAGTGTTAAACTTTATCCCTCGTGGGTCCGTACATTGTTTCCATAAGCCGTCGATAGTGAAAATTAATTTACCTGTTTTCCTTCGTTCTTGTTTGTGCAACCTGTAAGGCCCGTATTACATTACGTAGAACACTATAGTCGGGACTTAACAAGTTTAAACAACAAGAGAAAAATGTCTTTGACTTGCAATTAATCGTTCATCCAACCAATCATGACCCTTTTAAATTCTAAAGTTGTACTTTTTGGTGATAAAAACTTGCTAATTTGACAGCTTTATGTAGTACAAAAAAGCTTGGCCTTAGCGTTGACCTGAGAAAAGTAAATTCCGCACTTTCAAATATCTGGAACCACATCCCTGCCACATCCATAACTATGTTCTTTTCGGGGTTCTTTTCCTTGCAAAGAATGGGATTGAATATCGTTGGGTCAAATTTACAAGAGAATGGTTCCTAATTTTTCCCTTAATTTGTCATCGTCAAAAAGCGTTCTTTTTTTTCCAGACGTAGCCTATTAAGGACGGTACACTGAGGTAAATGAACCATGAGGGTAGCTCGTCCTTCGATGCGGGGACGACTTATGAAGTACCGATATGTCGCATCATGCAGATAGCCATGCACAGCTAACACCGTATAGGCCTACATGTAACCACATGTAACCATAGGCGTAGATCCAGGGGTGGGGGATACCCCCAACACCATATTTTGCTAGGGGGATGGTCCATACAATAATCCTCCATGTTGACGCCTGCATGTGGATTTCTGACCAAATTAAACCTCAATTTGGCCATTTTAGCCCCCAAAGTGCCAATTTTTTTAAAAATTAATTTATCAAATGCTTCATCATCATCATTACCATGTTCATTATCATCATCACACATATTTAAACCATAATTTTATCTTAATTATACACATATATCAACATGATCAATGTATGACATGAAAATCACGAAGTTATATATTTAATATTGCCTCATTATATAATAACCCATAGAACTAATCAATATAAATGAACGTTAATACACAAGTTTTATTTTTAAATATGATTTAATGAAATTACAATGAGCACCTGCATTACACCCTAATATGCATATTACATTTATTAATCATCTCAATTAATTTATTGATTAATTTTTTTACGACACCTGCCTCGCCCAGCCACTCCCGACAATATTACTTCATGACCATCGTACTTGCTGGTATTGACGTTGGTGCTGTAACATGTAAGCATGGTAAGGGCGTATACAGCTAACGTAAAAGTGACACGCCCCCTATCTGTTAATACGAGTTTTTACAAAGCAGCGCATCATTTTAGGAGACCTTTTCGGACAGCTTCTTGACAAATTATAACTAAGAACATTTACATTTTAATAAACAACAAATCAAACTTTTTGTTCTAAACCTACGGTAACACTAGAAGGGATCAGCCATCACTAGGATGATTAGGATCCACAACATGCTCATCTATCAGGGCACAGTTCTTTAACCCCAATACATCTGTACATGCATTGAATGACCTTTGGAAATTTGGGTACAAAAACTCATACTCTGCAATTTGAGGTCAAATTTTGCACTACGAGTGTTTAATTGAGGTTATTGAACTATGCCGTTGAGATGAGGCCATTGCGATCCATAGTGCATCCGAAGGTTCGTTAGTCCGAAAAGGTTTAAAGTTAAGGTTTAGGATATTTTAGTTTAAGATAATCTTATGGCTAGGGTTAGGATTAGAATTATTGAGGGTTAACCCTGTAGCTGATAAACCCTTTCAACACTACATGTAGCAAACATAAGTGTCATTATTTTCCAATTTGATATATTCAACAATAGTGCAACAAAATTTTGATCAATATAAATAATGTCATTTCTGACATGACATATTTTTGTAGTTCACATAAAAAATCTATTTGACAATCGATGGTCGACAAAACGTCTAGCCCAAGTGACTATGGCAGTGGTGCCGAACTCAGTGTCGAACTCGTCAGATTTAGAGTATTTTAAATACCTATATTATCGCCTTGTTTATTTGATTAGGCAACGATAAATATACAAATTTAGACACTTACCACAAATAGTGGATTCGTCATAGTGCAATTATTGTTATCATGGTTATGATTATTGTCTATGACAGGCTACAGGTTGTCAAAATGAGATGTTCCAGTTTAAATCCTTACCCCCTATGGAAGACGCGACTTTAATCATGTTAATCTTCCACATTTAGTTTCAAATGTGGTTACCTGAATGGTTGATTCCTCCCTGCGTGGGAGATTAAGGTCATGTTTTTCATAGGGGGTGTATGGATTTCAACTGGAACAGCCAGTGAATAGGCCTAATCGATTACGAAGAATGCGTTTCAACCTGCAGTACTCTTGACCTATAAATTTAGGGACCGTTCACAAACACTTGTTAGGGGGCCTGATGCAAAAAGTGGGGCCCTGAAAAATCTTGCCCTGAAAAAAATGACCACAAATTTTCCTGGAAAAAATGAGTTTATATGCTTTTCTATTTTCATGTCAAAAAGGGGGCCCTGAAATTTTTGTGGTCTGTAAAGGGGGGGGGCGAAACATTTTCGCGATGAAATTTGTTTGCATCAGCCCCCCCCCCTAACAAGTGTTTGTGAACGGTCCCTTAGTAGGAAATAAATTTGTTGTCGAATTGTTTTTATATATAGTTGAACTATAAAGTATACATATAGATATTTCATTATTTGCATAAATTTAAGGAACATAAAGTATTATATAAATGCACTGCAGATCTGTTTTAATTTTGTGTCATCAATATCATTGATGGATAATGTTTAGCTATTGAACATTGGAAGCCCCACCAAATCAGTTCTTCTGGGGTGAACCAAACCTGCCTGGTTATCAAATTAATCAGTGACAAGATTATCTCTGAATTTGAGAGGTGCTAATTGATGTTTTAATGTCATTGCATCAAGTAGCACCTCTCAAATTCAGAGATAACATTGTCACTGATTAATTTGATAACCAGGCAGGTTTGGTTCACTTCAGAAGAACTGCTCTGGTGGGGCTTCCTCTTTAAGAATTTTATACGTAATGTTAAGATTCAAAACATGTTTACAAAGTGAAGGTAGGAATTATGTGTTCAATGGCTATACACAAAAAATTACTCAACATTGAGTAATTTTTACTCATTTGTTGAGTTGTGACCTATAATTATGAGCTCAATGTTGAGTAATTTTTTTTACTCAACTGTTGAGCTGTGACCTTTTACTCAGTGGTGAGTAAAATATTTTTTACAGTGTATCGACAAAGTTAAGTTGTGTATTTTCGACTTTCCACATATATATAATAGTATTTACTTATTAACGTCTAAATGAAAACCGTAAATCCACATGTTTGTCGCATTATTTGGTTGATTTTAAGTCTTTTAAGCAGTTCATGTTTACCAAAGGATGTCATGCAATGTAAAAGCTACAGGAAAGCTGAGCCCCTGTGCCAAAAGTAAATGTTAACTTTAGAGACTTTTATACCACACATTGCAAAAGCATTATTATGCATGTTCACGAACCGTTTTGCCGCGAATAGACATTGTAAATCATGTAAATAGGCCGAGTTCCAAGCTATATTGTTGTTTATTTACTTTCGTTTTTCAATCTTCGAATGTATAGGAGAACAGTTAAAGCGGACTGAAACTCAATTTTCTGGGGATTAGAAGTGGAAATATATAGTGAATTTTGTTTGACGAATGTTGTTTGCAAATAAGTTTACAAACTCCAAAATTCAATGGGTTCTACATTTGACTGTTTCTATAAATCAAATGGAAGGAACTTATGTAAAATATTGTGGTGATGTGATAGGCTGTCAAACATCTGATAGAACTATTATTTATGTGTGAATTTAGCATCGTTTTCAAAGTTTAAAAATTAAATGTTATTTACGAGTAAAAATGTAGAGGTATTGAACCACACTGTTGGCAGCAACTGGCAGCAGCATTTTTGTGCAATTAGCGTTTTCTTGAATATTGACAGATTTGTTATTTCGAAGAAAAAAATACAATTGCTAAATAAATACAATTATTGATATTAGAGTGAATAAACCCGGGGAATAAACGCATAATTATTTTCAATGTTTTGGTAGTGCGCTGTATTATTATGCGCTCATGGTATCGAGGTGGGCGTGGCACTTTTTGGCTACCATGGACTTGCACGTTTACCATTGCCAGGATGCTCTGACACCATTCACACATTGACAGCTCTGACCATCGATGCTCCGTGTTTGTTTACCATTTACTGCTGGCTGATGGTTTATATCGATTTTGTTAACCAAAACAAATTGTTGGTTTTCTCCACATATTTCCAACATGAATGTTGGACTAATTTTAGTGTCTGCAGTTATACACAGACCTACATTGTACCTGTGTAAATAAGATAGTCATTTTACTTGGCCCATGCATGCATACTGTGAAAATCACGAGCTCCATGTTTAGAATTTCAATGTCATCATTTTCAAACTAACCCAATTTTCTATCATCACCACAATGAGTTGTTGCATATGAGGTTCAACATCACATCTGATTAACTTTGTAAAATGGTATTATTTTATGCTGTATCTTCTGATGAATTATTCATATCACGCCGCAATGTAAGAGTACTTGGACTCGTCCTCACCCATAGCTAGCACACAGTCATACAGCTCTATCATATTTTTCAAGATTTTTTTTATGTAGGACATACAAAATATGAGCTGTATGGGTTATGAAGTGTTGGTTTGGTAGTGAAAGTGCTGTGCACAGAATGTTGTGACAGCTACGGACTCGCGATAGAACTCGAATCAAAAATGGACGCTAAGAATGACGAGATATACCCCCAGGGCGTGTAGTGGTAGAAGGCTGGGGCTTAGGCTCTCCATCTTCGGATGACTCATTAGGAACACTGACTTTATTTTGGTCCGCGGTTTTGTATTCATTAGAAATTACTGTACGCCAACATGTGTTACATTGAAAAATGGTAAAGGTTGGATTAGCTGAATTTACATGTGTCTGATCTTATTTTGTGATCGGATAAGAGGTGATATAATCCAAGATTTGGGTAGACCTTGGTGTGGGGAAAAGCAAAATAATCCGTGAGAGACCACAGGGATTGCATATAGATAAATATATGATGTAGGTACGGATTTGGTTACATAAAGAGAATGATGGATGACGGAATATCGGGAATCTTGAGAAGTTGCAGGACTTAAATGTTTATGGACAGGGTGGGGTAAAAGGTAAAGGTAAAGGAGACGATCCTGTATAAACAGCCCGTCTCTCTTTCATTGGCGATTGGGCCAGACTCCTCCATGTAATGTTGCTATAAGGGGATCGCTACACCTCCTCTACATTTAAGAATGCCGGTACCCATTTAAACACCTGGGTGGAAAGGAGTAATCGAGATAAAGTGCCTTACTCAAGGGCATTTAACACGATGGCGTCGCCGGGGCTCGAACCCGCAACCTTCCGATTATGAGTCAGTGCCCGTTCCGCTAGGCCACCGTGCTCCACAGGGTGGGGAGAAGGGACGAATGTGTGTCCAGCACGATGGGAAAAGAGGAGGGCGAAAGGGGTGCACTTGCTGAGGTAGGTGGAGCTCACTGGAAAAGGAAGATGAAGATCGATAGAGGTGAAGGAAGGGAGCCTGAACAAAATGCGATATGACTCTAAAATATATAGATACGCATATCTAGTCTGGTCTTCCGAGGTGGCAAAAGCCTCGCTGAGTATTTCAAAGTCCAAGCGAGGAGAAACGGCGTCCACTAAAGGGCCAATTCGTCAGTCAGGAGTTTTTACTCTTGTGCGGCTCTTTCCAACCCGATTTCACCTGACAATGTATTAATTATTATTTGTCATTCTCTGGTTGCAGGTCTGGGGTGAGATGAGGAAGATCAGATGCTCAGAGCTCAAAAGGGAAAGAGGAAGAGCTATGGAGATACTATGAGTGAAAGGTGCGGATGGCCAACGTCCGGGGATGCTCATGACATCATTGCTGAAGCAACATGCATTGCAAAGAAAAGAGAAGAAGAGAATGACGACGAGAATGAGGAGCAGCTTTGTCTCATAATCCCTTGGAACAGAGCTCGAGTGGAGGAAGCCAGACAAAGAGCTGAGGACTCAAAATGGAAGCAAGAGGAGCTAAGAGAAGAAGCAACTTGATTAATGAGGGAAAGGAAGCGAAAGGATGTGTATGGATGCTCAAACTGCGAAGACTTCTCAGGGTATGTTGTCCGTGGAAGAGGAACATGCCGGAGGACAAACCATCAAAATGGAAGAGCAATGTTGTGATAGAGTGGGAACACGGTGTAAGCCAGATGATCCAGAGGCATGCAGGAGGAGAAAGAGAGCTGAAGAAAAGCTGAATGGAAGGACAGTTCGAAGGAGGCTCATGCTATACGTATCATACGAGACGAGTGAGGCCAAAACGAATAGGGGAATACAGAATGAAGGTCGTTCCGACCATGTTCCGACCTTCTTACGATTCCGACAACGGCATCATTTTCAACTTGGACGTATAATATAATTGTACATGGTTTCATTGACATTAGAAAAGTTACATATAACGTTGGTATATTCTATTCATGGTGCAATCGGGTATCAAAACACGGTTTTGTTCCATGTCATGTGTGTTTCAGCCGCTAGCCAGTGACTTTGTTCCACAGCTATACCAGTTTTGCCAACAAATGTGTCTCCGTGATGAAATGAAAACAAGTCTTACAGTAAAATGAATCACTTAAAGAAAAATATAAGAATTGCACAACATTTCCCGCCATAAACCAACCAAGGAGGCCTAAACAAGGTTTTCGAAGGACTTTCGCTCTTTCAACTTGGTGTCAAGTTTCGTAAGTTTATATTGTATTTACCTACCAAACGCAAAATGAGTCACGAATGTCGAAATAAACAACTTGTATTTTTCGTGGTTGCATAGCATGTAATATGTATACGTTGGTGGTCGAGTCATTAAACTCTTTAAACCCAGGGATATTGCTTACAATTGCCTAATATTTACTGATTATTTACTCAATGTATTCTATTCAAAGTTATTTATCGGTGATAAATAAGTGAATAAAGATTGACAAGATGAAAGAATGGACAGGAAGTTATATATTTTTCAGTGAAGAGGCAAATTACCAAAGCAAGGGTTATGGGAGTGCATGGAAGCGTTCATGCATTGGACCTCTACCAATTTGAGGGTCGTTTTACTTTCCAATAGGGCCAGTATCACTGACTATATTAAATATTTTATTCACAAGCACAGGAAGCTGGACCAAAGACAGGTAAAATGATCAAAATGATTTGTAATCCACTTAATTGGTGTTTTTTAAGAAACAGTCATTTTGATAAATTTTGATTATGCCTTGTGCCATAGACTTGAGATATTATATCCAAAGCAAGGGGGGTCTCGAATATGAATACCGGAAGAAAACCTTATTATTAGGGGTCTAAATAAATTGTCCCCGGCGACCCCAAACTCCACCCCTTGAAATCAAATGGTGCGTCTCTCAGACCGAAAATTCAGGGTTAGGGTTATATTTTAAAGTTATCATATAAGAGCTTAGGTTGGGGTTAGCCGCATGACCACAGAGTAATTGTTTTATTTTAAAGAATCCATTTCGCAGGTTTCAAAAAGTTGCTTGTACACAGCGTTTGTCTTATATAGTTTGCAGACCAGTTTGTGTCCGTTACCATGGTAATAGTGGCAATCACATGAAACATGTTACTATCAAACTAAGATCTAAACTGAGACCTAAGACCTATATGACTCGGATGGGTCTACAGAGATCTCTTGATGAAACAAAAATGGGTCAGTAAATCCATGTTTAGATGTTTGGATGGTTTCTTATCATTGCGATTTTCCAGTTGCAGTCCATACACCCTATGGAAGACATGACCTACGGGGTCTCCCCGTCAGTCCGAAACGCCGTAAATCCGAACCACCGTCAGTCCGAAAATCCAAGTTGAAGTTATGGTCAGGGTTAAGCTATAGGGTTACGGCTGGGGTTAGGGCAGTTTTTAGCCAATTAACTAAAAACTGCATTTCTTTATATTAATAATGAGCTAAGGGTAGCCTAAAAGGCAGAAAAGACAAAAAGACAGAACTGTCATGTGGACTGTCATGAAACATGATGGATCATAAAAAAGAGTGATCCTAAAAATGCCACCACCCAAACTAATTACAAGGCATATTCTGCATTGAAGCTGGCTTTCCCTTTAAAGGGAATTTTTATTCAATTAGATTTTCGGGCTGATGGGGGTTCGGATTGACGGTGTTTCGGACTGACGGGGCTATATAGGGCCATGTCTTTCAAAGGGGTGTGTGGATTTCAAGTGGAATAGCCCAGAAATAAAAGGGAAAGAAGCCACATGGCTCATGGATCAGAATTGATCAATGTTCAATTTGGCACTCATGTAATACATATTTTTTGTATATAACGGAAGTGGCGCAATACCACAAGAATTATACTTATTAAATAGGTATCAAAAGTTCAAGAAACGTCTTTAAAGACATTGCGTAGGCCTACGGGATTTTATGAAACTCGGAAAACCATTACTTGACTACATACATGTATAGGCCTACCTTTGTTCGACATTCTTGGATTTGAAAATCGAAGAAACATTTCTTATATCATGGAAAACTTTCAATTTATTTTTAAAATATCTTCTGGTCAAAAGTGCGTTTCACCTTTCCTGTCAGAAATGGATCACAAAGTGCAAACACTATTATGTGTCAATGCAATAGACTTTTCTTATTGCAATCTTGAAAACGACTCATTGATTCCACTTGAAACTCCTCTAAAACGTCTTTTCAAAATCTAAAGCACACTTCTTGACAAGAAGGTACAAGAATTTACTTGTATACACGAAGTGTGCATAAAACATTTATTTGGTTTACTAAATAAGAGTGGGTTATTTTTGCTTTGCAGTGCATTGTAACTTTATGAATAATGCAGGGGATTTGATGTTACAGGAATGGGAGATATAACTCAACATAATCTGGCGAGTATTGGAAAACAAATAAAGATACAATACAAGTGGGTACTTTGAATTCAGATGAAGGTGTTTATGCGCCTGTCAATTTGGAGTCGTATTGTGGTTTGTTGGTTAACACCGGAATGACTGACTGTTTCAAAAAACTATAAATGCAAGAATTTTAGCTTTTTAGCCAAAACAGGTGAGCTGTTACCAGCCTCATCCCCCTACCAGCCCATGTGATGACGATGATGATGATGCTGATTGAAAGGGATAATATAAGGAGGAGGATGAAGATACTGCTGCTGATAGGGATGATGATGGTGATGAAAATACCAACTTCCGAAGATGATGAATAATGATGAAGATAATGATGATGGTGCACAGTGTCTTCGACCCTATATCTTCATGGCAGGAATCGCCATGGTAGGTTAAATCCACAGCCACGATTAGCCATTTGGTTCAAACCTTTAAAGCTCTTTTAAACTAATAATTAGTCGAGGGACATAACTAAGGCTACTCACAATAGCCGGGTAATCGATCTTGGTTGTGCGTGATTAAGCTTGTATACCCCATTGAGGTCAATGGTCATCGACTTTTATACTGCCTACAGTGAGTGCAGCTGTACTACACGCTGCACGCTGTAGTCCATAACAGGACCAACGCAATATAAAATGGTCAAATTTTGAGTTCAAAGCGCACGGCCAATTTTCAAAGCGCATTCTAGCGACTATCATATCTGTTCAACACGTATTTCCAAGTTTATGAGACCAAATCTGGCTTCTTGAGAAAAAAATCATGACGGAGATATTCATCATTTTCTAACCCGGTATCAGAAGATTTTCGTCTGATATCAAAATCGTGCATAGCAATTCACGTGTATCGATCCCGTGTATTCATTTTAGTGTCCCTTCTGCACCAAATAATTATTAGCCAGGCGGTGTCGGTGTGTGGTGGTGATGATAATGACGATGACGAAGACGACAACATATGGTGATGACGATGACGATGAAGATGATGCTATTGATGACGCAGATGATGATGATTATATAGTGATGATGATAATGATGATGGTGATGACAATGTGATGATGATATTTCATCGATCATCATTATCGTCATCATCATCACACATCATCACCATCGTTATCATCATCATCATCATCATCATCATCATCATCATCATCATCATCATCATCATCATCATCACCACCATCATCTTCTTCTTCATCTTCATCGACATCATCACACGATGATGATATAGATGAAGATGAAGAAGATGATGATGGTGATGATGATGATGATGATGATGATGGTGATGATGATGATGATGTTGGTGATGATGTAGATAGAGAAGAAGATGATGATGATGGTTATGGTGATGATAATGATAATGATTATGATCAGATAAGCTGATCTTCGGATATCTAAATTAAACAAGCTAAATACTATATAGCCTATATCGCTATGAAAAGCAACTTAAAACACAAGCCAATAAAAAGCATATAAGCCTGTTAGGTATGTTGTACTTTTATGTAATGTATTTGTCATCGAGTACCCCTGTTAACCTACGACCCCCAGTTAACCTTTGACTCCCACTCCGTGTAGCTATCGACATCGGATGGGCGAGTTTATTGGCTGGATAATTGGACAATGTAGCCAGGGAGAACATTATTTTCACACCTGAACTTGGGTCAAGGTTAGACAAGGTTGGAAGAAAACATTGTGCAACTCGAACTTGGAAGGCTTGTAAGTGTGTGTGGGGGGGGGGGGGGGGTTGCATCCGACCCCGCGAAGATTACGCTACAAGCCCTTTTTACCGAATAGGGTGCAATATGCTATAGGGTTAGGGTTGGGATAGGGCAGTCTTGTAATACTAGAGTTGCGCCCCCTTTTTTATCAACAAAATTTCAAAACTCCAAATAATTGTTGACGAAAGTCGGAAATGCGACTTTTATATAAAACATGTGGCCTATGCATAGCCTATGCCAATACCTAAAACGCAGATAAACATGATACAATATGGAGGAGTGGGGCAGGATCATGGAAGATGCGTATACCTGGCAAATGTCCCATCCATTAACCCATTATGTCTGTACATTAAAATACATAATGGATACATGTTATAAAACTTAATAAGAAATTGATAGTGGGTGAGTTGCCATACCAACTCGAAGAAACCAGCCTCTGCCCGAATGGCCTAGATCTGAACTTCTTGTGACCCCTATCTATATTGTGAATCTCCAAAATGATGAATCGTGTGTAGGGGACAAGTTTGGTGATGATAATTACTCCGAGGGGAGCGGGTTTTGAAGAGAGCATCATCAGTATTACTTGTCGACACTTTGATCAACAAGATAGGGGCCATGATCATTGCATTGCTTTATATGCCAAGGCCTAGATTTAAATCACGAGAGTACACATTGATCTGTGCCCTCTGGCATCGATGAAGGTGGGGATGAGGTTATAGGGGGGATCTTGACGCGAGTGTTTGCAGCTGAATCGGGATTCAACACGATATCAATGAAAGGAAGGACATTCATATTACCCAATCGTTTTGCGTCTCGTGACGGGGGGGGTCGTGCCCCGATCATGTTCGAATGATTAAATACTTGGGATACTTGCCTTGTGCATGCGGTCCCGGGTTCAATTCCCGTGGTGAGTTCAGACTTGCGTTCTTCCCATAGTATTATTAAATTAGTTTGGATAACAACCATGAGACTAGGTCTACTTCGTCCTTTGCAGGGGACGTATCAGTCCTAGGCTATGTACAGAGCGCCTTCGCAGTCATTTTCGAAAAGAGCAGGGTATCAATCATCGACCGTATCCCAATCAGTAATCCGGCTTGGACTTGAAAATTTGCAAAATCTTAACTGATTTTTTTTTACTGTCACAACCTCAAGAGATTAAGGATTAGGATTATGTTATGTTGAACAAATTTTAATATTTAGGGCCCGTTTAGGGTTAGGCTACATCTGATGAGGAAATGTGCCACTATATAGATATGCCAGCCAGAGTCCGTTAAGGGGGTACTATACCCCTGCCAAATTTTGTGCATATTTTTGCATTTTTCTCAAAAAATTATAGCGCATTGGTGACAAGTAAGATATATATATTATAGGGGCAAGGACTACAGCTATATACTGCACTGGAAATTTTATTTCAGCACAGACAACAGTTGTGGAGTTACAGTCAAAAATGAGGGAAAACCAATATTTGATCAATAAATCAATAACTGCTTGCCTTGAAATGCTGAATTTTCAGTGCAGTAGTTGTAGTCCTTGCCCTATAATATACATATCTTACTTGTCACCAATGCGCTATAATTTTGAGAAAAATGCAAAAATAGGCACACAATTGGCCAGGGGTGTAGTACCCCCTTAATGAATCCACAGATGGGTCTCAAAGCAGCTAGCCCCATAGCTCCACACAATTGTCTATCAACACATGGTCTCAATGTCATGGTTCATCAGGATTATCCTCGCGTCATTCTATTACCATCATTACCGATGATTGCCGAATTCGACTCTGGCCTAATTATCGTCTTGGATCCTCTTCAAATCAAGAGTTGGCCAGAGGACAGAACGTATTGGTCAAACTGCACAACTGCATGAGAATACATGGTGCCATGTTTACACGGCGCCTACTAAATTCAGATTACTTCAGATCCCCGGGTTCATATCCGCCCGTATGCATGATGTATGATCGAGAAGGCCTGCGTATGATACGCATATGGACGCATATCTCGCAAGTCGTATTACGAGTCATGTGAGTGGAGTCACTTGTTTCGTTGTCACTTTCGTGAATCGTGATGCACCGCGGTAATCACACGTGAATCTAGATTAATTCGAACCAAAAGGTGCCGTATGATACACTGGCAAATCTGAAGGTATGAAAACCGCGCCAAATATGGACGTGAACAGGTGTTGGCGTGCGCACAGAGCTGTCTGATGATCTGTTAACGTACAAATTGGCACGCTCGCGTTGTTAACTCTAGAGACCTCTCGTGGAAATGAGACAAATATTTTGTCAATCTGAAGTCCTAATGAACACGATGGGGTCACGTTTGGTCACGAAAGTTGCAACCAAAGATTTTGTTTCTTCCAAATTCCACGGATATTTCACTGTTTTAGGCAATTCCAATTCGTAAAGAATGTATTTTGTCTGAGCAGTTTCCTCAATGATTTGCTTTACCATTTCAGAATTAGAACAGTGTTGTTGTGATGCGCACTGGTGTCAAATCTCAGCTCACCGAATTTCGAATTGCTGCTCCGGCCCAAGTCCAACGTCCAACCTGTCCGTCTCCTGCATCTCTGGATATAGGCTTTATGGTTGAATCTGCATACATACAAACAGACAGACAAATTGATAAACAAACAAACAAACAGACAAATCAGAGGAAAAGACGATATATTTTGTATACGCAGATAGTATATAAGCAGACTGTCCACGCCATACCACTCTATATCGCTTACACGTCAGTAAAGTTGAAATCAAGGTTCAAACTTTAATAGTTTGATTTACACTTTGATTATTTGAAAATGTTTCAAAGACACAATTTATTAAAATTATTTCGAAACCATTTCTTATTAGGTCAAAGACTGTTGAACTTGGCGAGCAAGATTGTAAATATTACGATCCTAGGCCACCCCATAGAAGACTCTTTCCTAAGGGACCGTTCAATATTTACGCCAGGGTGAGATGGAAGATTTGAGGGGTGTCTTCACTCTAAAATTTTTGGACGCCAGATGTTAAAAGAATGAACACCATTTAAACACCTTTTTTGTAACAGTTCTTGAACACCAAAATATGATCGGTAGTGTTCAAGGTGGTGTTCTAGGTTTGTTCCACTATTGAACACTGGATGTTCAAACCTAGAACATCACCTTGAACACCGGCCGTTAAATATTTGGAACACCACCTTGAACACTGCCGTTCATATTTGGAACACCAGTGTTCAATAGTGGAACATATTATGGTGTTCAAGAACTGTTACAAAAAAGGTGTTTATGGTGTTCATTATTTTTAAGTCCAAAAATTTTAGGGTGTAGAAGTGAAATCTGACATTTTTATTTGAACCATGAGGGGGAATGTTATAGGAGACAATTGTGAAACAAGGAGGGAATGGGCGGAAGTGAGGCTTGGAGGAATGCGAATTTTGTTTTCTTCGTAATTTCTTCCACCCACCCCCCCGGTGTGAATATTGAACGACCCCTTGCTCTGTAGCCTATACATGGGACATATCTCAACATCTAGGCCAGGTACGAAGATGGACGTTTCAAAAATAGCGCGGTGTTGTTGGCTCTTGAGCCAAATTATAAACCTGGAGAATTTTAACATCCTGAGTGACCCCTTGGAGTTGTCATTGATTGTCATTGTCGCTGTATCAGGACTTTCTAGAGTTCAAAAAGAAAGTGGACCAGAATAGAGCTCGCTGTGAAAGAGCTAGAATTTAAAAAAAAAATTATGTTTTGGGTTCACAAATTCCTAGTTCAAAAATGAGCAATACGATGTGCAAATAATGCTTTTAATGCGTTAGTATTTTATTATTTTCACGGACAGGCACCTTTTTGTGGCGCCCTCTACGGAGGCGCGCCACAATATAAACATGACTTTGTGAAAAGCTTCTAATTTCACTCTTGCTAGATTGACTTCACAATTGTTTTGCTAAAATTATGCCCAGCTCAGAAATAAAACCACAATTTGCTTGGATTTTATTTTATTATTGTTTTCTGATATGCACGGGATAAAATGGTGAGCGTATATTCTTTGTTTAAAATACAAAATTAGGATTTTTAATATAAAAACACCAAATAAATCCTGACCTTTGTATGAGTTCAACCAGTTTACCGTGTGCCTTAGAACCCGATAGACGGTGACATTTGACCATACACTAGAATCCACAACATGCTCATCTATCATGGGAACAGTTCTTAAACCCTAATACATTTGTACATTCATCCTTTGAAAATTTGGGTATACAAACTCATACTCTGCAACTTGAGGTCAAATGTTGCACTATGATTATGTAATTGAGGTTATTGGACTGTGCCATTGGGATGAGACTCTTGTGGTCCATAGTGATAAGATCAATTAACGAGGCCTCTTAAACTGATGGCTTTTGTTTGCTAATTACCATAGAATCTATACAACGGTTATTGCCAAAGTTGCAATATGGTGGCACAATTGGGCGGCAAACTGTATGCAAACAACACGGCATATTAATTATACATGTTCTATACATTGTTGTATTTTAAAACACTGAAGACCAAAATTGACTAGCTACTACCTCCATGATTGGATTAAGTAAATAACTAAATCCTGTTATCTACCCAGAAATGTTTGCTTATCTTAATAATTGTAACAAACTGTAGTGTACTAAAGCGCGAAAATGTTGAATGTCAGATCAAAGTCATCCGAGGTGAATTAAAGGGGCATTTCGTGATCCACAGCCTCATCCCCCCACTTTTCCACAAAAAAGTTGAGATTTTTACACCACTGGATACCTCTGGCTACATAATGTTTATGTACCAAATATCTCTTGCAGATTAATTCGTTTAGCAAAAATATCGCCAAATTTGAATTTCGTTCTGGTGCACCAGAACGAAATTACAACACATTGTCTATGGAGCAGTGTAATACACATAATCATGCATAACTCGCAAACGCAAAATCGGAATCAACTGAAATTTTGGAAATAAGCTTTTTCATGGATATCTACTGAAAAATGTCATAAAAAGAGGATGCTAGGATCACGAAATCCTCCTTTAAGTAATGTCAATCACAAATTGTTACAGGTCATTTGAGGTGGACTAAGTTTATATTTGGATTGTCAGAACACCTTCCCCAATCAAACACATTTCTCTTGCATTTGATCATCTTCTACTCTTCCCTAGAAATCGTTATAATACCAAATCTACACACCATGGAATTCACCATATCACGTCCAAGTTCACATTGGGCGCCACATTCCTTTTTTAAAGGAATTTTTATTTAAAAAACATTTTCGGGCCCCTACGACTGGGTCCATATCCTCCACCCCCAATTGTTGACTGGAATGTCACTTACACAATTTGTGTGTGTCTTCGTTTGCTGGTTTAAAACTGGTTTGACAGTAGGCTGCCCAATCGGACTGGCCATAGATCTTTTTTGAAGATCTATGAGCCAATAGAGCTCTAGCCAAGAGCTGGGCCTTGCTGACCATGGTGACATGATTATTGATACATGTGATAACTCGTCACATATCCATATCTTTTGTTTTCCAAAACCGTGAAGGTTTAGAATAAACGTAAAACGTTTTAATGAGGATCAGGCCCGTACGCAGGGCCGCACCCCCCAAATTTGCAAAAAGTATACAAAACGTCCCAAAATTTCAGAATTAGAATCAACTATCAAAAATCAGGATTTTTTACGCTTTTTTGGTCAAAAAGGTCCAAATTTTGGGAAGAAAGTCCACTTTTCATTAAATCGCACCCCCCCTTGGAAAAAAAGTCCACTTTTTCAAAATCAGCACCCCCCCCACACACACAAAAAATATCCTGCGTACGGGCCTGATGAGTAGAACCGTTTGTTTGATCTCTTGAATTTTCACATTATACCATGTTAACTTGATTAGGCTAATAATAAAATAATACAGATCAAAATTCAAGAGGATTCTGCACTAAATAGGGACTAAATTACACTGATAACGGACCGATGGGGGGGAAACTGTCGAAGAATTCGTCCTTAAAATGACCTGCCGAGATTGGTGGTCTAAACAGGTCAGATGTCAACAATAATTGGGGTCAAAGGTGATTGGCATCCCACGCGCACCTCGCACCTGTTCTTGGGGTATCGTAAATTATCATTCATTTCTAGGTTATCACTTTGTAGTTTTCAGTGTGGCTTATTTTTTGTGGTGAACAATATTTATTCTGTTCGTGTGTTACTCGAGCCCGTACTCTAGTAGCTAACTCGAGTGGACATATACATTAAACTTTCCTAGAAACTAGAAACTACAGCAACATTCCCTTTCTGGTCCCCTCTGATATGAATAGCATGGTAAGCACGCGCATACGAACGTCTTTCATTGGTCAAAAGTTGCCGTGCCATTGATTATTTCTAGAAACTGTTGATGATTATAGAGGGCGCCAATTTCCACCGCAGTGTACATGTTTGCTCAATCTTGCTCAATAACATTTTGTACAAACATGGTGGCAAAGGTCATTTCGGTTACTAGTATGAAGAACATCATGTAACCGAAGTTCCCGCCACGGTCTAGCCATAGATTTGGGTCTCTGAAAACTTTCATTTGTCCCATGATTTTGTGTCACATTTTGTGGAAATCGACTGTAACGTCGCGCGTGTTTTGAGCATTAACAGATGAGATTATATTATATACATCAATTACGGGTACATGATTTTTTTTTCATGCACATGGACATTGAAAATATATAGAAGTCAAGGTCTGAATCTTGTCTAGACCCACACTGAGTATGAAAGAAATATAAGTTCAAGTTGGGCCAACTAGAACAAGTAGAAATGGGGCCACAACTTGAACATGTCTACTCTACAACACGACATGAATGCAGATGAATGCGAAAGGAAATGTTTTTTCTTATTTTACGAGCACACTGTCATTATTTATTTTCCTCCTCTGCCCTTTTTATGTTCTCCTTAGTATTCCACCATACCCTTCGGTTCAACTTAAGGTTAGACTTGTTTTTTGGCTACTATTAAAGTTAACTAGTTACATAGCATGGCCTACATGTTTGTAATAGCGTATGGATATATCCTTAGACCAGTGCCTGAATCAACAAGCCCTTATATTAACCTTGCTTACCATGTTGATGGTTATTTCTTTACATACGGTGCACTCACCTGCCAGGTAGCGGCCTGGTGAAGGCCAACATGTGACCATAGACCCTAGAAAGGAATAGTCTATGATGTGACCCAAAAACTACCAATCTATTTATTTATTTTAATAATTTATCAAAAGATCCAAACAGGCTACAACTTTGTTAAAAATATTCTCAACTCTAGCAGCTCAGATAATTTTGACGCTTACGTAATTTTGGGCGTCACCTTGATATTAATTTTACGTTGAAATTAAGAGGCCCAGGAATGTTCAAGGAGGGCCTACTATTATTACTTCATATACAAGGTCCTCGTATAAGGACAAGCACGTAGCACGAACTGGGGGGATAGTGTGAAGGCTAAGGCGAGGTGTGTAAACTTTGACAAAATATTCACACGATATTTTGCAGTTTACCCTTGAACTATTAAACGACTTATTGAACTATGTGTTAAAATTACATCCAGGTCTTAACACCTCGGTTTGACCTGTTAGTGTTTATAGTATACATTTTGGATGTAATTTAGGCCCAGTAGCTTAATATGCTCAGGAATGTGCTACAAAACTTTCCCGTAAGTTATCAAAAGTCCCAAAAAATCCAAGTGGTGGAACAGTGCCTAATTTGCATAAATCCAAAATGGCCGCTTATACATGGGTGAATTTTCAAATTTGGCCAAATCTGGCTAAAAACCATACTACTGAATGTATTGCTTTCGACATAAGGATTCAGAACTAGTATAGTTTGACCTATCTCCGATGTACATTTCTTGAGGTTTAGGTGAAAAGGTCAAATGTCATAATTTGGACTCTACAGGAGGACAAAAAATGAAAAATTCTCCGATTTTGATAAAAACTGGTCTCATATTGTATATTGTTCCGCTTGCAAAAGCATTTAATAAAAAAAAATAGTTTGCCATATAGGCCTATCTTAGGTGGTTCATTACGTACCTAAGGCAAAGAATATCAAATTACATTGAGCCTTGTTGACCTTGACCTATGTAATAAAATAACCAATGCAATGCAACTTTTATCTTTGATTAATTTTTGCCAAAGGAACAAGTTGAGACCAGTTGAATTAAAATTGCGGGAGAATGATTGTATTAAAACGCCCGTGGTTCTCAATATTTGGCCTTTGACCTTTTTGCCTGTAACTCAAGAACTATAGGCCTACGTCGGAGACGGGTCAAACTATCCCTTTTCTGATTCCTTATGAGAAGAGCAATACATTGGTATGGTTTTCAGCAAGATTTAGCTAAATTTGATATTTCAACCATGGGTATGCGGCCATTTTGGATTTGTGTAAATTCCACTTCTTGGATTTTTTTGGGAATAATGGATTCTGTTGCAATTAGTGGTGGCTTAACCCTTATTTTTCTTAATTTGATTGGCTTATAGATTGGGACTACGCATAGTAGTTCACCCTGAATCGCACCATCACCACGACAAAATGATGATCATCTCCAATATAATACATAAGGGAATCGAACTAGTGTCCAAAACGATAGAAAATCAGTCTCCGTTTTAATACATAATAGCGTAGACCAGTGTAGACTAGACCTAAACTACATTCCTAGAAGATATACGTAAAGATAAGGCAAAAATGAACGATAACATATGGACAAACAGGAAATAAGCAAAGTGAGGCCGTATCCCAGGTCCGGATCCCATCCAGTGTGACCCACCCATGCCGTGTTAATAATAGACCTCTTATTCACCGATTTGTTTATCCCCATGCAGGTTTTCTATACTTGT
Source organism: Amphiura filiformis (assembly GCF_039555335.1). Taxonomy (NCBI): domain Eukaryota; kingdom Metazoa; phylum Echinodermata; class Ophiuroidea; order Amphilepidida; family Amphiuridae; genus Amphiura; species Amphiura filiformis. Next base: position 9,436,103 of record NC_092645.1, read on the forward strand.
TTGTTACAAAATTATCATTTTATTTATTTTTAACCTTTAACTGACCTTTTCCCATTTTATAAACAATAATAAAAGAAGTTAAGCTGTCGAGCAAACGGATTAAACAAACTCTGCTATCAGTCACTGCTAATAAAGTCTTATCGTTGATTTGTCATTTATAATGAATCCAATTCTTATTCTAAGTCATCAGTTGAGCTGAGTCGCTCTTCATTAATTATGCAATTCTTTATTTATTTCCTCCATTTGGGACACTGTGGAAACATCTTTTTAATCTTAATGGATTTCCATCATGGTGCCCATTTCAGGCGGTAACTTGCATGCTTTCTTTTTCTAAATATTCCCTCATTCCATTCTCCATTCATTCATTTATTATTTTCACTCACCATCTGAAATTAACTAAATTTGAACCAACATGCCAAGTATTCTGACCGTACACTCTTAAACATATTTTACTCAAGTTTTAATACCCCCAAATCAACAAATTGAGTGAAACAATTACTCAAATTGAGTAAAAACATTGAGCTCAGTCATATTAATAAATAATATTAACCTCAATGTTGAGCATTATTTCCTCAATTTGAGTAAGTTTTTACTCATTTTGTTGAGTGGTGACTTTTTTACTCAAGTTGAGTAAAATATTTTTAAGAGTGTAAGCTTAATCGTTAAAGTCAAAAATTACGACACCATGGCAAAGTTTCTTTTGCCACCATCTTTCCATGTCGGAAAATAGTAAAATTGCGTTGAAAATTGTTAGGGCGCACAATTTGATTTTCAGGGTAGGCCATGGAGTTTGAGTCGGGTGCCCCTTTCACTACCTTTTTGAAATCAAATGGTGTCGTTAGGACCGCCTGAAATGTAATCATGCCACGTTTGGTCATAGACCTAATATAGGGTCTGGTTTGGTATTTCATTTTGTTGAATGTGAACTCATCAACACACAAGGTTATCAGGCCAAACAATTTGTCCAAATTTTACCAACAGGAAATACAAAAGTGGTGATATCCCTTCACCCCGTTGCCAGGCCGGGATCACATTGAAGACTATACTACGGTCATCAGGTATAAACCCGCTTGTTGACGTAAAACGGAAGACGGAGAAGGAAGTCGAAAATTGAAGAAACAGATTGACACCAAATATGTAATGAAGGAGAAAATTGACAGTGGACTAAAATAGGGGACGGAAAAAGAGACATTAATCTAGCCTTATGAATATCGTGTCAATCGTAAAACACTATGTGATGTATGTAGGCTACATCTGATATAGGGTTTATGATCTGTTAGTCCATTTTTATAATTTCGAAACAGTTTGAACTTGAAGACAGGAATGGGAGCACATTTTGAACATCTACATTAGTTAATTAGAAGACCGCGTGTCAGAATTGAAGATAAGGATTGCACTCGTCAGCTCTTCCAAATTCAAATTGCTACACTTTGCACACACGTGTGGAACTGAAAATGAAGGAGGAGGATCGAGGAGGGGAGGCATTTTTGGAGAACTGGGAACACGTATATGGTGTAAAGAGAGGGGAACACATTCAGTGGAACACATTTGGTGTAAACACATTTTAGTGTCAGGAGTGGGAACACATTTTGTGTCAAATTGGGAATACAATAAATAATGTAATGGGTGGTAACACATTTTGGTATTAAGAATGGGGGCACATTCGTGTCGTCAGTAGTGGGAACACACTCGGTGTTAGTGGGAACACATTTGGTGTCAGGAATGGGAACACGAGTGGGACACGGTGTTAGGAACTTGGGGAGCAAATGTGGTGTTAGGACTGGGAACTCATTTGGAATAAAGAGTGGGAGCACACTTGGTCATAGGAATACGTCGATTTCAAGAGTGGGAACACACTTGGTTTTAGGAGATGGAGCACACTTGGTGTTAGGGAGTGTGGAGGCTCTTTGTGTCGGAGTGGGATTCTGTTGGATATAATGGTGCCAGGACTCGGTGTTTTGGTGTTTAGGAATGGGAACACATTTGGTGTCGGGAATGGGAACACGCTTGTCAGGAGTGGGAACATATGGTGTTAGGAACTTGGGGACAAATTTGATGTCAGGAGTGGGAACAAATTTGGTGTTAGGAGTGGGAACTCATTTGAAATGTTGGGAGCACACTTGGTCATGGGAACACATCTGATTTCAAGAGTGTGAACATACTTGGTGTTAGGAGAGGGAACACATTTGGTATAATGAGTGGGGACACACTTGGTGTTAGTAGTGGGGACACTTAGTGTCAGGAGTGGGATTCTGTGGGAGCTTAATTGGTGTCAGGACTCGATGTTTTTGGTGTTTAGGAATGGGAACACATTTGGTGTCAGGAATGGGAACACGCTTGTCAGGAGTGGGAACACACGGTGTTACGAACTTGGGGAACAAATTTGGAGCCAGATGTGGGAACAAATTTGGTGTTAGGCCTGGGAACTCATTTAGAATAGTGAGTGGGAGCACAAGTTGGTCATGGGAACACATACCCTTGGTGTCGAGGGGGAACACATTTGATACTGGGATTATGTGGGAGCATATTTGGTGATGGGATCACATTTGATGCCAGGAATGGGGTCACATTTGGTATCGTGGGTGGGATAACACAGTACTGCATGTGTTAGGAGTGTGAATGCATTCAATTCGTCGTGAGTCGGGGAACGCATTGTCAGGAGATGGAAACATTAGTGGTTTAGAACGGTGGGAACACATTTTGGGTCACATGTCCAAACACATTTGATATTAGGAGTTCCTGCTTCCCGGAATACATTTGGTGTCAAGAGTGGGGAAACATTTGATATCAGGGGCACTTTTTGAAACCATACATGTATGTGTATAAAACATTTCAACTAGCTCAATATCAAAAGCAGGAAAATAGACATTCTTTATACAGATTGGATCTTCCTCATACTCTGATTATACCAGTAAAACGTTTATTCGGACACTAACCAAGCGACCTCGCGTTTCTTTCAAAATATACATGTAATTATAAACTTCCCACATTTAACCATGATTATTATTATACCTGGGTGATACAAATCAAACTAACTGATAAACAATACTCATTTGTTCTCTCTTTGACGTGTCAAATGTTTTACCTTTTACACACCTGGTGTAATTACGGCTATTTAACTCGTCTAAAGAACCATTAAGTATCGTAATAAGTTGTTCAAACTATTCTCACTTCTAAGCCTCAATTTAAACTGACCTAAAAAGTGTTTACTTGGTGTTTAGCGATAGTTTATTGGTATGTAAACATCAGGTTTAGCATAAACGTCAAGCCAGACATAAGAGTTTAAATTTATACTTCACATTTAAAAATTAAATTCTTTGCACTCATTTGAAATGAAAGCATGTAAATGAGGGCAATTTAAAGATTTTTTTTCTGACAAATTTTACAATTTCTGGCCAACTTGAACAGGTTGAACTGACTGTGCTGACAAACATCAGATTTAAGTTAAGGGGGCGTGGTCGTCGCACATGGCTCAGCTGTGCAACGAGAAATGCATGCATCATTACTTGACTACCATGTGGAAAAAATGCATTGCAGAATTTGGCACCAGAAAAATCATTCCATGCCTGAGGATAATTTGAAGGAATGTTACCATTATTTGTTCACCAAAGAATACATAGAAGAATAGTGGTATACAAATATTGTGAACGCAAATTATATAATATTTCGAAATGCTTATGTTTTCCAGCGATTTCGACTTTCCTATTATTGATTTTGGTTGACTTTAGAAAAGTCAATCTCTGAGAACCGGAAGTCGTGGTTTTCACCATTTATTTAGTTATTTTATTTATTCCCAGTTTTCACTTTTACGATCTTGACGATGAAGCATATAAGGTCAATTGATTAACAAATTGTTCAATCCCTTACTTCCGGATCCCTAGAGTGAGTTAACTGACGAGACAAGGTAAATCTCACAAAATTAGTTTAGCAAAGTGTTGTTCTCTCTACGAGAAAACAGTGAGTGACCATTATGTGAACGAGAGGGGTTTAATAAGCCCAAGTTCAAGGGTAAAGCGATAGGAGTCTGACAACTTGGTTTAGTTATAATGTTTGACGATAGAAGATTTCCTGTCTAAAGTACATCTTGGTATCTGATATACGACTAGAATACCATATTCAAGGACATCCATGCAGAGGCCATTAGAAATGGACTCGAAATGTCATGATGATGATGATGATGATGCCTTAATTAGACGGTCAAATTCATCGTTGAATTCATTTTCCATAGACAAAAATATTTTTTCCAAGAGGACACGTTCAGGGTCGTGGGACAATGTTACGGTGACAGAGAGCATCCCCACTTTGCACCCCCAACCTTGAAAAGAGAAAATTGCCACTATTTGGGTGCAGCGCTAAGTTCTGAAAAGGACGAAGTAAGATCCCGTTAAAGTTGACAGCATTTCCCTGAAGCACGCCAAAGTTGCCCAAGTTGGGTGCTTTTGCCTTTAATAAGTAGGCCTACCCTTTTCATTTGTCGTATTGGTCGATCTCTGAAAGCCCTGAAAAAGGACCCGAAACCGTGGCACATCCTTAGGCTGCCGGCTGTATACCCTCAACCATGCAGGGAGAGGCACTACACTCCCCCGATATCCATGTTACCATGGTTATGGAGGTGTGTAATCAATGGGGTAACGTGCTGACCCAAGCAAATTACACCCCCCCTATATTAACTTGAAACTATATTGACTGTAGCCTACCGTTGCTGGCATCTAACT
>NC_092645.1:9445817-9461961 GCF_039555335.1 Amphiura filiformis
TATAGATTTTCTGCGAGTGTGTGTGATCATCGAGTTCACACTCCAGGCCTAAAGGCCTGATGTGATATGGCAATTTGCATGGCGAGTTGTTCTGACCTCAAAATGCCCCGACCGATTTTTCATTTCGCCACAAAACAGGTCTGATTGAAGTATTTATCGAACGCACATATTTATGTAACATAAAATCTATAAACATTTTAGCTTTATGTTGGATGAAATCGATGACATTAAATTGAAAAGCAGTAATTGACTGTTATTATACCTGCATGCATACTGGACCACGTGGAATCTGTGTAGGCCTTTAATAGATGTAGGCCTACACAGAGATAGACCATGGATAGACCATGGAACTTGTGGATTGGACCCTGCATGAATTTTAAAAATCGACAACATTATTTTGGAGCTGGATTTATTTCGAGCCCTGTTGTTGTGCATGATATATTCCTCACATATAGACGAGTCAAATTAAGTACCAAAATGGGCACACCTAAAATGGAACACCAATGTTTTTGCTTGCTAGTGACTCTAAACACCCTCCTGAACAACATATCCAAAAAGGACAAAAAAGGGAACAGGGGCAAAATGTAAATGTGCATATTTCCAAAATGGATGCAGGCCTCAAATTTCAAAATTGGGGGAATATGGATAAAATCCATCTATTTTGAAATTTGAGCCCTGCATTAGCGGCCATTTTGAATTACCATATTTTCCATGTGTCCTTTTTTGCCCTTTTTGGATATGTTGTTCAGGAGGGTGTTTAGAGTCACTAACAAGCAAAAACATTGGTTTTCATTTTTGTCTAGCTCATACATAAATTGACTCGTCTAATATCAAGGCACAGAATGTACTAGTATTAATTCTAATTCAAATCATATCCGCAATAGCTGCCCCATAGATATTTTGATAATTTCTGCATATTGTATAGGCCTTCATCTAAATGACATCTGGCAGCTATTTCAGGTTATGGCTTTCTTTCCCTTAACCCTCGAATTGTATAACCGAATTAGGAACGAGAAAGTAGGTTGCATTCTCTTGTTTCGTGTCAATCGGGAATATCCAGGAAAATTCAAATGTTTTAGAACGCGTCTAAAAATATCCCCGTAATTCCGTATAAAGTCACAAGAATTTAATTACCATGCTTTCATTATGTCATACTGGAGTAATATTAATAACAACTTGATAACTTTATATTCTTATAAATAGACAATGATTCAGAAAGGTCATATTTTAAATCCAACCTTATACAAAATATTTATTCATTTATTTCTCAAAATGCATGATAATTCTGTGTCATCGAACAACACAGGAAAAATGTATGGATTTATAACCAGAAGTGGCGGCTTACCTGCTGCAAGTTGGCGAATAGCTGGTTTAGCACAGGTTTAAATACATGTATTTGAGATCATGAATGATGAGTTTCAAAATACTGTATCTCCGACCATGTTGCTGATGGCCACTTCCCGATTTTGATGCACTCGAAATTTTGGGAAAATTTTTCAAGAATTGCAAAACCAATCATACTTAGGCCTACTAGGCATGCCTATATATTACTCATTTGAATGCATTTACCCTGGAGATTCCAAATATGTTAATGAAAAAATTTAAAATTGAGATTTTGAGGTAAAAATATGTACCTTACCTGATGCGGTCTGCAGTAAATGAGTTAAATGGATGACTTTGTCGTAACAGCTCTCCCGGGGAAATCTCTGCATGTTGATGCCAAATTTAGATGGTTTGCACTTCGGCCCAGACACATCACACGCCATTTTGTTCCTCAGTTCACCGAGATTCACCTTATATAAATAGCATTTTAAGGGTATGCTAATAATGCTCTGATTATACATAAATCATTTGAGCTTTCTATTTTGGGTTGCGTAACTGTGATTATAAGTTTATTTACCTGAGTTCAAGTATAATGTGTGTTTATTGTTAAGTCATTATCACATCTGTGTGTGTTGGTTTGCTTAAATTCTTAAAAAGATGTCGTAAACCTGGTGATAAACGAAATGACATGAACTTGTGAAAAAAATCTCATCAATATTTGAAGGCTCCTTTTAGCATGTTAAGAAGCCATTCAACTTCAGCTAAGACCAAAAGTCCGCTGGAAGCATCAGAATAGATATTTATAATTATCGTGGGACAAAATGAGACTCGACCACATATAAATTATGATCATCTTCAGTTTATTATAATTATACTGTACGTCGGGTCCTTTGAATATCTTGCATGTGCTGGAGATGTCATAAAAATGTGTTGATCGGTTTACTTAAATTAAAATCAGAAAGCTATCTCAAAATATTTGGGGAAGAACAGAACATGGGTCTACAAGCTGTAGGGCCCAAATCGCCACTTTTATATTCTTGGACCCTGCACCGCGTCTCGGTGTGGACATGCATCAATATCATTCCAAGTAAATTTTAAATTGACAAGGGGTAAATAATATTACCGATTTCAAAAACTTGTGATCAATTTAGATATAGAACATGACAGTCGTTCTTATTTATATTTTAGATGTCAGTATTTCAAGTACCAGGGGGAATACAGAAGATGAGAATAAATAATTATTGATCTAAAGCAAACTTGTAAATATTTCATCCAACATGTCAAATATTGAAGACAACCTTTCACTCGTTGTAAACACACCTGCATTAGTCTTTCAACCATGCCTATTTGGGTCAGGTTCTTATGTTAGTCTCTCACCCATGATCGTCCTGTATGTGGATATTGTTTTGTATGGTGTTCTAAAAATTATTAAACTTTTCATCACAGCCGAGTCTGGTGACTTTACGGGTCTAACCGCAGAAAAAATACAATCGTACGTCAGTAGGAAATTTGAAGAATCTTTTCTTTATATTCAGCTCAGGCAGGTCAGAATTATGTTGAGTTGAGAGTTGACCTGATCCCATAGACTTCGAAACTACTAAATGACATGGCAGTTGTGTTTTGAAATATTGAAAGAGTGAAATGTGTTACAGAATGATAAGGAAATATGAGTTCAATTTAAATGAAGATTATATTTTGATTAAATTAAAAATGGATATATTTATCGAGGTTGGACCATGCTATAGACGACTTGGACGACCAAATCAAAAATTGATAGCTCGAAGACTGGCTAGAGATTAATATCGCGAGACTCAGTATGCTTGCATAGACATGTTCAAGCATTTGAAATTAAGACCTGGTATTTTTTTTCCCGGATATATGCTTAACGGCCTATTTCATAATACCAAGACTTTTGAATTATTTTTAAAACTACTGTCCAGAGCTTGCATTTTGCACAAGAAAAATAATGTACCTTTTTTCTGGGGAGTTATAAATATAGAAATAAAATTATCAAATGATTTCACTTGAGTTTGCTGAAAAAAAATATATTCTGACTGAAGAGAAACATGCATGCACTGAAGGGAATAATATTTATTGATGACTGTCTAATGTCTATTTATATATTTTGGTATTCAGTTTCGGTCCAAAACTGAGATACGTTTGGATAGCAATCAGCAGCCCATGCATGTTTATTTCCAAAATACATTCTTTTTGGCAAACTCATGTGAAGTGAAGTGACTATATCATGGTCGCCATGACCTCGAAATTCGCGCGCTTCTATTTTTATTTATAAAAGGTCCCATTTCGTTTTTCATCCTGAATTCTCCTTCGACAAATAGGCCTTGTGATCAATAATTAAATATCTGTAAATTATTACCCCTAATAAACTCCCGTTGTTAAAATCGATAATTGATACCATAATGGGGTTCTTAAACAACCTTATCAATGGGTAACGACCGGATTGTCGAACTTGAGTCTTTTTCAAATACACGCTTCAATGGGCCGAAATAACGGCCAAGATATTGAATGGCTATAACCCTTTTGCCCAAACATTGATAGAGCTGAGCACAAATAGCTCAATACACGGGACCCATTGTGTGCAGCTTTTGACACAACTAAATAACGATTTTACTTGGTTTTAACCAAATTTAAAAACTCTATTGTGATGTCCAGGTCGTATTGTTAGGTGCATTGGTTATTTTGGTGGGTTGCAAAATAACCAATTTAGAAATCCCTTTACCGGGCCTCATGCATGTTATACAGCTAGACATGAGACTGGCCATACTAGTTCAAAGCACGCTGATTTTCAACCAAGCTAAAAATATAGCTAACTTAGCGGGCTACCGTACCAAAAACTATTTGCTGAAATATAAACCACACTTGGGCAAAACAGACTTGCAAATAGTAGGAGAATACACGCACTAAACGCATGAGTAAATTAGACAAACACAACGACAGATGTTTTTCATTTTCAACTTTTCTTTTCAAAGTGTTATTTTCAAAGTTTTTTTTCAGCATTTTTTTCTTTAAGTTATACATGTATATTAATAATAATAGTACCAAAAATCGGCATCTTTCGTATCAAATTATGAATCTACTCAAAATATATTACAAATATTTTAATATTAAAGTTTACTTACAATGGTTCAATTTTTTTCATGTTCAATATTCAACTTTTTTATCACAAAATTGAATAAAAAATTTGCTAGCCAAAATGGCTTTGAGATTTGTATAGATGATTTTACATGTACACTACATACAATTACATGTGAAACACAACCAATTAAATATTCAAGCAATGAATAAATAAATAAATTAGGTTTTGGAAAAAAATCTGGTAACTAATCATGGAATTGTTGATCAATATATAACTTCCAAAACTGCATCGATAAATTTTGAAGTTGATTAAATAAAATTAATCGGTAAAATTTTGCAAGTTATGTTGGATTTTTCAAATTGATATTTTTTTTGGAAGATTGGTCATGTTTGTTGAGTAGTGATATGAATTGTCATATTCCAATCACTCGATGCAATGATAATAATAATAATAAACAATAATATTTTGTCTTTTAAAAACATGGCTACACAATAATTTTTGCTCTCCCTGTACAAATAAGATAAATTCAGAACCTCTGCAATAGAAATATACACGTTCGTTCTGTACCGTTTTATACAATTTCATACTTTCCGACTTTTTGGTTACTTTAAAAAGTCCATTTTTAATTAGTCACCTTTTCTTGTTTACAATTTTTACAGTGTATATTTCTCTCTGCACACGAGTTGCAAAATTTGCCAATTTTATAAAGCTACAACTTTTGTCAAAAATTGGAATTCATTCCTTCATAAACCATTTAATTCTGCCAATGTTTCAAATAACATGTCACGTACAAAATTACTGTCAAAAAATAGATACTGTAGTTATAATATTCAAAGTAGAAAAAAAAACATCAAGTACAGTGTAGAAAAAATCGGATAAAAAAAAATGTACAAAAGCGTGATTTTTTCGTTCTTGTACAAGATGAAAATTCATTTAGTTAAAAAATATGTTATTTGAAACATTGGTAAATAATTATCACAATTTTTAATACACACAATTTGGTCTACTTCTCAACTGCCACTTCGTAGTTCCTGGTTTTGGAATTATCAAATTATACAAGATTTTGGAATTTGCAAAGATGTTAAATGAAAATAATTTCTGGAAGTTTGGCAAACATGATTGCCTTCAAAATATTTCAACCATGATCGTACTAAGTCATTCAATTCTGTGTTGAAAACAAAACGTACAAGGTCTTTGCGACACAGATAATTCCAACTGATAAAGGGCTTATATGAACATAAAAACAGAGGAACATTTGCATAAATAAATTTGATACAATATGCACAATTTAGTAGTCAAAGAAAAACTAGTACAGACTGTGAAACTGTTTACCAAAGAAGTATTACATATCACAAATTATGTCCTTGAGTTATTCAGTGAGTGCGTTTGCAGAACTGAGAAAATATATAAAGGAACGGATAAGTCCAAACAGTTTGAGATTTGGAGTCCTTGATAAGCAAATGTCACTCACTGTTCAAGATGTTGGTGGAGGTCAATAATGGCTCGAAAACACATACTGACCGCGTACATGTGGTTCAAGGTTTGGGTCTAGGTCTAAAATGCTGGTGATTCAGTTCACCAAAAACAGCAGGGGGTTTTCAGCAACTTGAGATTTGGCTAGTTTACCACGGCGTGGGGACCGCAGGCTATAATACCAGCCAAGGCGAGCACAAGATTTGAAAATTTCAAATTGAAAATCCCTGTACAGTTTCTGGTTTTAAACTGAAAGCAAGCACATAGGCGCCAAGTATATGATTTTTAAAATTATTGAAAACTTTAAAAATCATGATACATGCACACATACTGTAATAATCATGAGTTATGTTTAGCAGACATATGAAAACAACAATATATCATAGCAAAAAAGATGATAGAAAAATAGTAATACATACATTTTATATTATAAACACAAGAGTTCAACATAGAGATATATAAGTCCATTTTTAGTCAGTTCATGTGCACGTTGACACAAATGATGCAAGATTCAATGGGTCTAACCAATCACCCTCGATCATTTCACTCACTTCTGGGGTTGTATAGTCCGGAAATTCAAAATGTGACCCTGCACTGCTACATGAGTCCAATGGGCTGAGATCATCAGCAAGTCCTAGACTTGTTAAATTATTGATATCAAAACTTGGCCAGCCGTTTGGGAAAGCAAAGTCCTCGATTGTTGCACATAGCGTGGACAAGTCCGTACATGAGTTATCGGCTGGAATAATCTGCTGTAAACAGTTCTGCTGTTGTTGTTGCACCTGCTGATATTGCTGTTGCTGTAATTGATGATGTTGAAGTTGAGGTACTGCGGTGATGTTATTGTACTGCTGCATTTGTGTATGTTGTACTGGTTTTACAAAGTCTTCATAAAGACTAGTGTCTAATGGAGAGTCAGGATTGGAACCAGTTGGACTGGCCGGTACTTTGGCAGGGGGAGTGAGCTGAGAATTACCGAGTTCTACGGCTTTACTTGCCTTGATACTCTCCCTGAATCGCTTGTCAATAGTGAGTTTCAGCTTGGGAACACGGTCAGGATTCCTGTTATTGTTTGTGGCACTATGGTTGTTGTTGTTGTTGTTTCGTGGACTACTATGGCTCTTCTTGCTGCTCTTCTTGCTGGATTTGCTTGATTTACTCACGGTTTCGGTTTTGGTCGCAGGCTTGGCCTTCTTGCGTGGTCTGTACTTGTAATCAGGAAACTCTTGCATGTGAAGAAGTCGCAGTCTTTCTGCTTCCTCAACGAAGGGTCCCTTCTGCGTTTCATTCAGCATTTTCCAGCGTCTACCAAGTCGCTTAGAGATTTCTGCATTGTGCATGTCAGGAGTCTGCTCCATAATTTTTCTTCTCTCGATCTGAGACCACACCATGAAAGCATTCATGGGCCTTTTTACATGTCCATTATTAGCTTTCCAGTTCGTTTGGCAGATATCTTCAGCGATATCAAGAGTTGACTGTTTCAGATCCTCACTGGACCCACTGCTTACGCTACCAGGCGATCCCGGGCTGGGGATTTGATGATGATGAAGAAGAGTCATACCGGTTGGTACCTGTTGTGGTATCATAATATCAAACATGTTGACTTGTTGTATAGTTCAGTATACAGTAGTAGTTAGTAGATCAGCACAAGTGATGATCAAATCACGATACAATTTTATCCAAGAATTGGTCTGGTAAATTATAGTAGTAACATGTTACTCACACTGTGAGTAAAAGAGCGTTGGTGTTGGCACGACTAGTCAGTTTGAGTGTTTAGCTTGTTATTAACTGATCATAAGAATCCCGCGATTATTTATTCCCAGCAGCACGCTTACACATCGCTAAGCAGGGCACTCGACGACCAATCACGGCTTAGGAAGGCGGGGCCTTTTACAATGCTGTGCAATTAACATAGAAAAGGTCACCGCACAGTCGTGCGTGACTCATCCATACTCAGTGTGATTTTCCACGATTATTTTTTTTCTGTTTTGCAGTACCGCTAGGTCACCGATTTTGAAATATGCACCCCTATATCATCAGAGAGGTACAGTGGATCTTGTACCATGCCCCCACGTGCCAAAAAAAATCTGCTAGTGAGGAGGTATAAAGTTTTATTTCAATGGTAGGTACTAAAAGTTGAAGGTGCAATAAAACGTTACAGTGCTACGAAAAGCAGGTGATGGGGTCGGGTGAAGGACAGAAAATAATAAGTTGTAATAAATGAGGGCGCAGTATAGTGGGACCGTACGGTGAGAACTCGCCAACACCTGTCGATGTGGTGTTTACTGGTGATGCTGGTAGTATCGTAGAGAATGCATGTGTATTAAAAGTTGGAAGATTTTTAAGGGCATCAAAAAATCAGATGTATCTATCTACATGGTCTATTTTTAAAACATTAAAAAAAATTATCATCTTTCTTAACCATTCTCTTTTAGTTACGGTACTTTCTAGAAAAATAATTTAATTTTTTTTTTTAAATCAGTCCTTCGAAATTCAAGGTAGGCCCGATATGATTGGCTGCAAATGGCTGCATGTTACTGTGACATAGTTATTGCAAAGAGAAATTTAAATAACGTGAAATTGTTGCTGTTATCATTAATAGCATGATGTTGTTGGAATAATGTTTTAATTTTTTAAACTTTAATTTCGTCCCGGAAATTGTGTCTAAATAGAATTATAGGCCTATAGTTTTATTATACCCATATATCATCCTTTATTCTTATAGTATGTGTAGGCATTGGATACACAAACCGTTCGGATGAGCTACCAGGCTCAGTTTCGAAACCATCTTCCCTTTTCCAGGAGCTCCCTAGTACCTGAAAACCAGTGCAGTGAACACATGGTCTGATATTAAACTCATCTACACGCAAAGTTGTTTTTGAGCACTTTAAGCTCTATTATTTCAGATATTTTTGGCAACTTTGTAAGATTATTTTATATGATATTATTTGAAGTCCTAAATCATTGAATTTAGCCACTAAACAGGCCTTCGAAGCCATTTAATCGTTATTATTAAGGAAACCTAGCGCCAATTCATTACCTCCAAAACTTCCTCCATAGGAAATAGCCTATATGCACGGTTAAAGCTTGTTAGGTACGCTAATCATATACAGCGCCACTTACGGCAATGGCTTGTAAACTGGACATGGCACGCTTTATGATATGGCATGTTTGGACGGGTTTTAGTTGCTCTCAACAACTAAAATTTTAGTATTTGGTTACTCCGATGAAATTTAAGTTCAGTCTTATCTACTATTTCCATGGTCTAAATAACATACACTTCAGTAAATTTCTAGTCTTGGCTTTCAAGTTATTTACAGGTTGTTTATTATAATTTTCAACTTTTTAATAATTGGTCCAATCGATATTTGATCCGAGAAGATGCTTTTAATTACATCTTCTCTGCCCTAAAACAAAGAGTGGATAAAACTTTAATCCTTTTATAATATTTGTACACATCCACTTGAAAGTTTTACTTTATTTTCAGCATTGTCAATGACATGTACTTCAAGATCAATTTGGACGTGGCTTATATAGGCCGGGTGTAAGCGGTGCTGAGAGAGAGAAGGCCATGCAATGTCACATTCGAAGTTGCAAAATTTTTAACCATCATAGTGTAAAAACTCGATAGTTAGCATATGTGCTTACTATCGAGCGCTTTTAAAACATGCAAAAATGAAGTGCCCCATCCACAAAAGTGTAAAGGGAAGTTTGAGCAAATTATCGATACACACATTAGGCCTACGAACAGGTAAACCCCCAACTTGTGTCTCAACCCCATTAGCTCAGTTGGTAAAGCGCCGGACTTTAAAAGTACAATTTCATGTTTTCAAAGCGCTCGATAGTAAGCACATATGCTAACTATCGAGTTTTTACGGTATTGGTATAGTGGTAATGCGTGCCCAACTAAATCATCATTTCCTCATGTGATACTGATTTGGTGGTTCACAACTTCAAATACATCCACACTGAACTTGACACCACTTTGGTGCCAACAATAATATTTCACTTTTTATCATATTTATAGAACTATGTAAAACCCATCAATAATCAGATTTTCTGAAACCCGGTTCATAGATACCTTGACACTATTGACAACCCATGTCATTATAAAGATAATCAAAATAATTGATAATAGGCCAATATTTTCGCCCTATCTCTCTAGCGCACAAGTTGTGATACCAATTTAAGCAGAAATTATTCGTTTCCGGGATATTTGGGGTAACGGTCACAATTCTATTAAGTTTGTCCGGTGTAAAATATCCACTTAACATTAAATACCGTACATCAACATGTTGTTTCCCGTTTGACACATGCACTTGCCATAGGTTGCCCGATCGTTGTGTGGGTGGGGGTAGTTAGTGGGGAAACCGAATGGGGGGGGGGGGAACCGTTTCCGGAAATGAAAGTATCGAGCGGCGGCACTGAGTGGGAATGGATGCGCCGGAAGTGCAAGTGTCGGCATGAACTCTTTTACCAACTTAAAAATATTGTAGGCCTAAACCAAATGTTGCTATTCCGTTATGCACCTTTTCTGTGTTCACTGCAAATGGTGCTCGGAATTTCCTTATAGTTGACAGTTCAGAGCGACCTTTTTCATCCATCTATCCCCCCCATGATAACATGAAAACAAGAAATATCTTTAAAAAAGACAACGCAGTGATTAAAGGAAATATGCTGGATTTGCTCGGTTCCGGAGCACTGCGGATTTAAAGGTACAGGTTTTAAATAGTACGCGGACCAAGAAGGTGAGAGACTCATCAATCAGACCCCCTTTTTGTCCTCAATAAAATTATTCTTAAATCGTCAAATTACTATCCCTCTACTTGTCATCCACATCAGTTGTTTAGTTAGCCATATAGTTAGTATGTTAACATATTCATTTTCTTGCCGATATTTGACTTGATTTCATTACGATTTCTCTTAGTTTCCTAATCTGAACACCCCTCCTCCTTCAAATCGAAAATTGAAGATGCAACTTGATCGGCCGTTACCAATAAACGAATAATGATGTGCTGTTTGGCATGCATGGTTGTGTGCAGATTTCAACGACTGAACAACTTTGAAGATCAACCAAATTGTCAGAAAAATTAAAAAGATGTTTAATTTGAGCTACTAATAGGCATGTTTGTACCCATTTGAAAGTATATTTTGTACTGATGATAAATCATCAGGACACTGTGAAATTTGTAATATTTTGACATATAGGGTTTGCAGTCCACGCGGTGATGGGGTAAAATTGAACACAATACACGGTGTTTCGAGAGAAAATGACACTTTTGAATTTCGATCACGTACAAGTGAATATCCTCGCTATTTACACGCAGTCTCGTATTTACCGTCATTTATTAGTTTCTCGAGTCGGGCAATGCTTGTTAGAGTGGTCATTTTGGAATCTAAATGGCCACATTCATCATAATGGTTAGGTGAAATTGCGCTGTGATTTGAGTTGAATTATACTGCATGGTTTTATATTATAGGCTTTTGTTACGGCGAGGTATAGTTTTGGTTATTGGGGTAGCCTACATGTAAAGTTTTGGGAACATAATATTCCGAAGGACCGGTATTCCGAAGGATGATTACTCCGAAGGTTCATTACTCCGAAGGGTCGTTACTCCGAATTTACAACAAGGCCGTCATTCCCAGGGTCATGACTCCAAGGCTCGTACTAGCCCTACCACAGGGCCTTTTTTTATTACACATTATATACTATATACACCATGCTATATACTGAGAACTGCAAAAAACCCAGTGACAGCTCACAACCCACTAACCACTGTCCCCGAGATTTTCTGGGGAATTAATAGCAGTCACTGGCAGCAGCTCTCTGGACTGCAGGTTTTATGATATAGCATGGTTTTGGATCATCGCAGTCAAAAGGCCCTATACTAGTAGGGCTAGGCTCGTACTTCCGAAGGATCATTACTCCAGTAATGATCATCAGAATGACAAACATTCGGAAAAACGAACCTTTGGGATAACGGTTCTTCGGAAGTCAAAGTTTTTTTGGGTTTTTTTTTTTTAATGGACGCCCTTTGACCCATGATGTAGATAATGAGACCGCTAAAGATGTGCAAGAATTAGTTGAAGAATTATATAAAATTTAAAACTGAAAAGTAGTATACAGGCCTAGATGCCTATAATAACCTGCATGCTAGAACACATCCAATTTGCAAATAAATTCCCGATTATTGATTGCGGAATTAAAAACAACAACAACAAAAAACAGTGGTGATTTTAATTTCTCAAAAAGTTTCGTTCCTGATAAATTGGTCCCCGAGTGTGATGTCAAAATTGAGCAGGAACTGAATGATGTATAGGTCTTAATGATGGGTGTGCAGGGATTTTAAATAAGCCTTAAATCTTTCAAAAATATTATGAACCCTAGGTTTGTTATCTTTTCAGCTTGCGCTGATCGCCATCGGCCGCGATGAGCGAATCTGACGCGATTTTTTAATACTCTATGCAAAGCAGCCACGCGAGCAACACCCAGCCATTCCCCGTGTGGCATTAACAACCCCTATCCATCTTCCACATCTTAATTTAAACCCCATCTCGTTTCCTATAAACCCTAACAGGTCTCTTGAAAAAAAATCCGTATTGTATCAAATTTCTCACGGCTAAATCGACAATATTTTGTTGGGACAAAAATGAAAGTCAAAGCTTAGAAGTAATACTTTGCCCGCAGGTGAGGGGTCCGAATACAACTGTCATAACATATTTGTAGACAGGCAGAAATGAAAATATAATTCAAGATCTGATCTATCACCAATTGCTAGTAATATGTGTCCGGTCGGACGCGGTGCGCAAAACAAAAACACCGGCGATCGACATCAAAAAAAGGTAATTTCGCCAAATTATGTATATTTTCCTGTCGCGAGACCTGAGGGAGATGAAAACGTAAGCCTTTTAGTATTTTGCGGACGGCTCATCATCTATACTCTAAGAAATAAAAGGTTCTATAAATAGAACCTTTTTGTCCTCTCGGGAGAACCCTCCATCTTGAACCTCTTAAAAGGGTTCTTAATTTCGAGAACCATTAAAGTTCTCTAAAGAACCGAAAACGGTTAACACATTTTGGGGCCATTTTCGATGGTTTTGAAACCATTTTTGGTTCTTTAGAGAACCTCCCAGGGTTCTCTTGAGAGGACAACTTTAGAACCTTTTATAGGTTAATGTTCAATGTTATTTCAGCTATAGCCTATAGGCATGTTTGTAGGCCGACTTTAGGAAATGACATTATAATAAGTTTTCAAATAATTATGTTCATATCATATCAAATCATAATGTTGACGTTTTTTGACAATTATTTTGCAACACGACTGTACCTCCGCGTATCGCGCAGCAGAGAGAGGGACATATCTTGCCCGATATCATAGTTTTATTCATATTCAGGCGCTCGCGTGTCGGCATAAAAACCGACAAATTCTGCCCATATCTTGTATTTGTATCTGATTGAGATTTGTTTCAAGAAAATCTGGGGCTTGAGGTATAAAAGCATATAATCCAGTACCGTGGCCTTTAATTTAGATTGCCGAGACGACCGATGATACCAAGGACTGCAGTGGTCAACATGGTCAGTGTCAATACTTACTGTTGACTGGCGAGGTGGCAAGAGTGGAATAAAAGGGTCGTTCACCCACCAGTGTTTTACATATGTCTACTTAATGTTTAGGGAGGGGTGAGGGAAGTTTCCAACCATCGAGGTATCATATTATACTGAACCTAAAACTATAACTTAAAAAAACTGATTATGAAATTCGCAATAAGACTATTTGTCTAACCCTGGTAGTCATTATAGGCCTACCGACGACATACCGTAAAGCTGAGCGAATACGCCGCATGTCGGTCGTGTCTGCAATCCACAGTTATAGTGGTGTATATAGCAAAATGATCGTGCCGTCGCGTCCGATCACTTCCGGTATACCAGCGGAAGTTGGGACGTGCATGTGTATCTCCTAATTATGAACTTGTGAGATAGGCCTATTATAGCAAACCCCTCAAAATTACGAGGGTTCTTTAAAGAACTTAAAAGGTTCTGTAAATCCAGCAATGTGAAGCTCAAGGAACCTTTTTCGAACCAGTTTTACTGAGGGTTCTCTAGGCCTATTTATATATCTGATATAGAGGATAGAAGGGTTCTAAAGTTGAACCTTTATTTCTAAGAGTTCACGGCCTGGATGTTAATTGAACTGATGAAAGTGAAAGCCACCCTACTCACCGTTGTATATTATAGCCTAACTCTTGATCTTGGTTCTCACTAAGCCGCCCAGTAAACACTACAGCAAAAGTGAAAGTAAAATTTATAGTTTACTCAGGTGCCATATCTGGCGCAGAAACCACCAAACCCTTATAGAAAGGGACTTTACATCCATGTTTCCATTATGTCTTTAAAAGATTATGTTGATATCATGGCCGGGCATTGAGATGGAAATATAGCCTCGTTCCACATTTATTTTCTACGTGTATTGTTATTATGTATTACACTGCAAAAAGTTCAGAACGTTACTGCAAACCTGCAGAACGTTACTGTAAAATATGCAGATCGTTACTGTAACCCGTCATTGCAAAAACTGCAGAACGTCACTACAAAAACTACAGAACATCACTGCAAAAACTACAGAACGTCACTACAAAAACTACAGAAAGTCACTGCAAAAACTGCAGAACGTCAAAAACTACAGAACGTCACTGCAAAAATGCAGAACGTCACTACAAAAACTACAGAACGTCACTGCAAAAACTACAGAACGTCACTGCAAAAAGTACAGAACGTTACTGCAAAAACTGCAGAACGTTACTGCAAAACCTGCAGAACGTCACTGCAAAAGCTGCAGAACGTTACTGCAGAACGTTACTACAAAAACAGAACGTTACTGCAAAAACTGCAGAACATGATGACACGTCCGAGAACTTCGCACTCATGCAGAACACATTGTTAGGTGTTCAAAATGTAACATAATTAGAACACGTTCTTGGTGTGCCACTCGATGTGTTCGAGTAATTTGTCAGAACCAAAAGAACACATTCAGAACACGTTGTCATGCGATGAACATTGATGTGATCTTGTAGAACACTATAAGAACAGCAGCATGTACACTCTAAAAATATTTTACTCAACACTGAGTAAAAAGGTCACAGCTCAACAGTTGAGTGAAAAATTACTCAACATTGAGCTCATTTAGGTCAAAACTCAACATTAACAAATGAGTAAAAAAATTACTCAACATTTGAGTATTTTTTTTACTCATTTGTTGAGTTGTAACCTAAATGAGCTCATTGTTGAGTAATTTTTTTATTCAACTGTTGAGCTGTGACCTTTTTTTTTTTGTGTTGAGTAAACTATTTCTTGCAGTATATAAGAACACATCAAGAATACAGTTGGAACACATTATAAGATAATTCTATCTCTTTTACATTTTGAACTGTTCAACACTTGTGTTCTACGTGTGTTCTTTTTTGCATCCAATATGTTCTGCAGTTTTAATTAATCAAATCAGATATTATTAAATGTTTAATAGGCCAATATGTTTTGTGTGGTTTTCTAAATTATTCTTTGGTTCTCTTTCATATCTTTCGTCCACATTTATGCCGGGTCAGCCTATCATGTGGATCAAGGGGCTTTGTGCGTTACCCCTCCCGAGTCTGTGGCCTCAAAATGACCTGTCTATGTCCAGACTATCAAAATAATTAAAAATATATTTCAATCGGGTCTTATTATTATATGGTTATACCCTGTTGTTGTATTTGAAAGAAAAGCAGATTAAAATTTTGCATTATAAGGGTTAAAATTCTGCGCTTTTGGGGTCAAATCATGATAAATGTCTATGTTTATAAGTAAGTCAATACACACACGACAGAACACGATTCAGGTTATATTAGAGTAGCCTACTAACGTTTTACTAGAGTCATTCGCAGAATTTTAACATTATATTTCTCCTTCCCAAGAATTTAATGTTACAATGTTAAGCTATCAATTTGTGTATTTTCTGTTTTACCTTCTGCGAAAAGATAAGTATAAAGATGTAATATATAGGCACATTGCATGTTTATCATGTTTTGAAAGCCCCCTTTAAATACCCCCAGCTTCGACGAATAATATGTATAATAACTTTCATATAGATGGCGAGTTATAGATAAACAAGGGGATGCTTTAATTTCGTAATTTTAACAGAAAGTGCAACACGGAACTATACATATCGAAATATCAAACTGCCTCAGCACTTCCTGCTCAAAAATATTGTAAATCAT
>NC_092645.1:9467161-9512670 GCF_039555335.1 Amphiura filiformis
CATTATTTTGGAGCTGGATTTATTTCGAGCCCTGTTGTTGTGCATGATATATTCCTCACATATAGACGAGTCAAATTAAGTACCAAAATGGGCACACCTAAAATGGAACACCAATGTTTTTGCTTGCTAGTGACTCTAAACACCCTCCTGAACAACATATCCAAAAAGGACAAAAAAGGACACAGGGGAAAATGTAAATTTGCATATTTCCAAAATGGATGCAGGCCTCAAATTTCAAAATTGGGGGAATATGGATAAAATCCATCTATTTTGAAATTTGAGCCCTGCATTAGCGGCCATTTTGAATTACCATATTTTCCATGTGTCCTTTTTTGCCCTTTTTGGATATGTTGTTCAGGAGGGTGTTTAGAGTCACTAACAAGCAAAAACATTGGTTTTCATTTTTGTCTAGCTCATACATAAATTGACTCGTCTAATATCAAGGCACAGAATGTACTAGTATTAATTCTAATTCAAATCATATCCGCAATAGCTGCCCCATAGATATTTTGATAATTTCTGCATATTGTATAGGCCTTCATCTAAATGACATCTGGCAGCTATTTCAGGTTATGGCTTTCTTTCCTTAACCCTCGAATTGTATAACCGAATTAGGAACGAGAAAGTAGGTTGCATTCTCTTGTTTCGTGTCAATCGGGAATATCCAGGAAAATTCAAATGTTTTAGAACGCGTCTAAAAATATCCCCGTAATTCCGTATAAAGTCACAAGAATTTAATTACCATGCTTTCATTATGTCATACTGGAGTAATATTAATAACAACTTGATAACTTTATATTCTTATAAATAGACAATGATTCAGAAAGGTCATATTTTAAATCCAACCTTATACAAAATATTTATTCATTTATTTCTCAAAAATGCATGATAATTCTGTGTCATCGAACAACACAGGAAAAATGTATGGATTTATAACCAGAAGTGGCGGCTTACCTGCTGCAAGTTGGCGAATAGCTGGTTTAGCACAGGTTTAAATACATGTATTTGAGATCATGAATGATGAGTTTCAAAATACTGTATCTCCGACCATGTTGCTGATGGCCACTTCCCGATTTTGATGCACTCGAAATTTTGGGAAAATTTTTCAAGAATTGCAAAACCAATCATACTTAGGCCTACTAGGCATGCCTATATATTACCCATTTGAATGCATTTACCCTGGAGATTCCAAATATGTTAATGAAAAAATTTAAAAATTGAGATTTTTGAGGTAAAAATATGTACCTTACCTGATGCGGTCTGCAGTAAATGAGTTAAATGGATGACTTTGTCGTAACAGCTCTCCCGGGGAAATCTCTGCATGTTGATGCCAAATTTAGATGGTTTGCACTTCGGCCCAGACACATCACACGCCATTTTGTTCCTCAGTTCACTGAGATTCACCTTATATAAATAGCATTTTAAGGGTATGCTAATAATGCTCTGATTATACATAAATCATTTGAGCTTTCTATTTTGGGTTGCGTAACTGTGATTATAAGTTTATTTACCTGAGTTCAAGTATAATGTGTGTTTATTATTAAGTCATTATCACATCTGTGTGTGTTGGTTTGCTTAAATTCTTAAAAAGATGTCGTAAACCTGGTGATAAACGAAATGACATGAACTTGTGAAAAAAATGTCATCAATATTTGAAGGCTCCTTTTAGCATGTTAAGAAGCCATTCAACTTCAGCTAAGACCAAAGTCCGCTGGAAGCATCAGAATAGATATTTATAATTATCGTGGGACAAAATGAGACTCGACCACATATAAATTATGATCATCTTCAGTTTATTATAATTATACTGTACGTCGGGTCCTTTGAATATCTTGCATGTGCTGGAGATGTCATAAAAATGTGTTAATCGGTTTACTTAAATTAAAATCAGAAAGCTATCTCAAAATATTTGGGGAAGAACAGAACATGGGTCTACAAGCTGTAGGGCCCAAATCGCCACTTTTATATTCTTGGACCCTGCACCGCGTCTCGGTGTGGACATGCATCAATATCATTCCAAGTAATTTTAAATTGACAAGGGGGTAAATAATATTACCGATTTCAAAAACTTGTGATCAATTTAGATATAGAACATGACAGTCGTTCTTATTTATATTTTAGATGTCAGTATTTCAAGTACCAGGGGGAATACAGAAGATGAGAATAAATAATTATTGATCTAAAGCAAACTTGTAAATATTTCATCCAACATGTCAAATATTGAAGACAACCTTTCACTCGTTGTAAACACACCTGCATTAGTCTTTCAACCATGCCTATTTGGGTCAGGTTCTTATGTTAGTCTCTCACCCATGATCGTCCTGTATGTGGATATTGTTTTGTATGGTGTTCTAAAAATTATTAAACTTTTCATCACAGCCGAGTCTGGTGACTTTACGGGTCTAACCGCAGAAAAAATACAATCGTACGTCAGTAGGAAATTTGAAGAATCTTTTCTTTATATTCAGCTCAGGCAGGTCAGAATTATGTTGAGTTGAGAGTTGACCCGATCCCATAGACTTCGAAACTACTAAATGACATGGCAGTTGTGTTTTGAAATATTGAAAGAGTGAAATGTGTTACAGAATGATAAGGAAATATGAGTTCAATTTAAATGAAGATTATATTTTGATTAAATTAAAATGGATATATTTATCGAGGTTGGACCATGCTATAGACGACTTGGACGACCAAATCAAAATTGATAGCTCGAAGACTGGCTAGAGATTAATATCGCGAGACTCAGTATGCTTGCATAGACATGTTCAAGCATTTGAAATTAAGACCTGGTATTTTTTTCCCGGATATATGCTTAACGGCCTATTTCATAATACCAAGACTTTTGAATTATTTTTAAAACTACTGTCCAGAGCTTGCATTTTGCACAAGAAAAATAATGTACCTTTTTTCTGGGGAGTTATAAATATAGAAATAAAATTATCAAATGATTTCACTTGAGTTTGCTGAAAAAAATATATTCTGACTGAAGAGAAACATGCATGCACTGAAGGAATAATATTTATTGATGACTGTCTAATGTCTATTTATATATTTTGGTATTCAGTTTCGGTCCAAAACTGAGATACGTTTGATAGCAATCAGCAGCCCATGCATGTTTATTTCCAAAATACATTCTTTTGGCAAACTCATGTGAAGTGAAGTGACTATATCATGGTCGCCATGACCTCGAAATTCGCGCGCTTCTATTTTTATTTATAAAAGGTCCCATTTCGTTTTTCATCCTGAATTCTCCTTCGACAAATAGGCCTTGTGATCAATAATTAAATATCTGTAAATTATTACCCCTAATAAACTCCCGCTGTTAAAATCGATAATTGATACCATAATGGGGTTCTTAAACAACCTTATCAATGGGTAACGACCGGATTGTCGAACTTGAGTCTTTTTCAAATACACGCTTCAATGGGCCGAAATAACGGCCAAGATATTGAATGGCTATAACCCTTTTGCCCAAACATTGATAGAGCTGAGCACAAATAGCTCAATACACGGGACCCATTGTGTGCAGCTTTTGACACAACTAAATAACGATTTTACTTGGTTTTAACCAAATTTAAAAACTCTATTGTGATGTCCAGGTCGTATTGCCAGGTGCATTGGTTATTTTGGTGGGTTGCAAAAATAACCAATTTAGAAATCCCCTTTACCGGGCCTCATGCATGTTAGAAGTGGATACAGCTAGACATGAGACTGGCCATACTAGTTCAAAGCACGCTGATTTTCAACCAAGCTAAAAATATAGCTAACTTAGCGGGCTACCGTACCAAAAACTATTTGCTGAAATATAAACCACACTTGGGCAAAACAGACTTGCAAATAGTAGGAGAATACACGCACTAAACGCATGAGTAAATTAGACAAACACAACGACAGATGTTTTTCATTTTCAACTTTTCTTTTCAAAGTGTTATTTTCAAAGTTTTTTTCAGCATTTTTTCTTTAAGTTATACATGTATATTAATAATAATAGTACCAAAAATCGGCATCTTTCGTATCAAATTATGAATCTACTCAAAATATATTACAAATATTTTAATATTAAAGTTTACTTACAATGGTTCAATTTTTTTCATGTTCAATATTCAACTTTTTTATCACAAAATTGAATAAAAAATTTGCTAGCCAAAATGGCTTTGAGATTTGTATAGATGATTTTACATGTACACTACATACAATTACATGTGAAACACAACCAATTAAATATTCAAGCAATGAATAAATAAATAAATTAGGTTTTGGAAAAAAAATCTGGTAACTAATCATGGAATTGTTGATCAATATATAACTTCCAAAACTGCATCGATAAATTTTGAAGTTGATTAAATAAAATTAATCGGTAAAATTTTGCAAGTTATGTTGGATTTTTCAAATTGATATTTTTTTTGGAAGATTGGTCATGTTTGTTGAGTAGTGATATGAATTGTCATATTCCAATCACTCGATGCAATGATAATAATAATAATAAACAATAATATTTTGTCTTTTAAAAACATGGCTACACAATAATTTTTGCTCTCCCTGTACAAATAAGATAAATTCAGAACCTCTGCAATAGAAATATACACGTTCGTTCTGTACCGTTTTATACAATTTCATACTTTCCGACTTTTTGGTTACTTTAAAAAGTCCATTTTTAATTAGTCACCTTTTCTTGTTTACAATTTTTACAGTGTATATTTCTCTCTGCACACGAGTTGCAAAATTTGCCAATTTTATAAAGCTACAACTTTTGTCAAAAATTGGAATTCATTCCTTCATAAACCATTTAATTCTGCCAATGTTTCAAATAACATGTCACGTACAAAATTACTGTCAAAAAATAGATACTGTAGTTATAATATTCAAAGTAGGAAAAAAAACATCAAGTACAGTGTAGAAAAAATCGGATAATAAAAAATGTACAAAAGCGTGATTTTTTCGTTCTTGTACAAGATGAAAATTCATTTAGTTAAAAAATATGTTATTTGAAACATTGGTAAATAATTATCACAATTTTTAATACACACAATTTGGTCTACTTCTCAACTGCCACTTCGTAGTTCCTGGTTTTGGAATTATCAAATTATACAAGATTTTGGAATTTGCAAAGATGTTAAATGAAAAATAATTTCTGGAAGTTTGGCAAACATGATTGCCTTCAAAATATTTCAACCATGATCGTACTAAGTCATTCAATTCTGTGTTGAAAACAAAACGTACAAGGTCTTTGCGACACAGATAATTCCAACTGATAAAGGGCTTATATGAACATAAAAACAGAGGAACATTTGCATAAATAAATTTGATACAATATGCACAATTTAGTAGTCAAAGAAAAACTAGTACAGACTGTGAAACTGTTTACCAAAGAAGTATTACATATCACAAATTATGTCCTTGAGTTATTCAGTGAGTGCGTTTGCAGAACTGAGAAAAATATATAAAGGAACGGATAAGTCCAAACAGTTTGAGATTTGGAGTCCTTGATAAGCAAATGTCACTCACTGTTCAAGATGTTGGTGGAGGTCAATAATGGCTCGAAAACACATACTGACCGCGTACATGTGGTTCAAGGTTTGGGTCTAGGTCTAAAATGCTGGTGATTCAGTTCACCAAAAAACAGCAGGGGTTTTCAGCAACTTGAGATTTGGCTAGTTTACCACGGCGTGGGGACCGCAGGCTATAATACCAGCCAAGGCGAGCACAAGATTTGAAAATTTCAAATTGAAAATCCCCGTACAGTTTCTGGTTTTAAACTGAAAGCAAGCACACATAGGCGCCAAGTATATGATTTTTAAAATTATTGAAAACTTTAAAAAATCATGATACATGCACACATACTGTAATAATCATGAGTTATGTTTAGCAGACATATGAAAACAACAATAAAAAAAAAAAAAAAAGATGATAGAAAAATAGTAATACATACATTTTATATTATAAACACAAGAGTTCAACATAGAGATATATAAGTCCATTTTTAGTCAGTTCATGTGCACGTTGACACAAATGATGCAAGATTCAATGGGTCTAACCAATCACCCTCGATCATTTCACTCACTTCTGGGGTTGTATAGTCCGGAAATTCAAAATGTGACCCTGCACTGCTACATGAGTCCAATGGGCTGAGATCATCAGCAAGTCCTAGACTTGTTAAATTATTGATATCAAAACTTGGCCAGCCGTTTGGGAAAGCAAAGTCCTCGATTGTTGCACATAGCGTGGACAAGTCCGTACATGAGTTATCGGCTGGAATAATCTGCTGTAAACAGTTCTGCTGTTGTTGTTGCACCTGCTGATATTGCTGTTGCTGTAATTGATGATGTTGAAGTTGAGGTACTGCGGTGATGTTATTGTACTGCTGCATTTGTGTATGTTGTACTGGTTTTACAAAGTCTTCATAAAGACTAGTGTCTAATGGAGAGTCAGGATTGGAACCAGTTGGACTGGCCGGTACTTTGGCAGGGGGAGTGAGCTGAGAATTACCGAGTTCTACGGCTTTACTTGCCTTGATACTCTCCCTGAATCGCTTGTCAATAGTGAGTTTCAGCTTGGGAACACGGTCAGGATTCCTGTTATTGTTTGTGGCACTATGGTTGTTGTTGTTGTTGTTTCGTGGACGACTATGGCTCTTCTTGCTGCTCTTCTTGCTGGATTTGCTTGATTTACTCACGGTTTCGGTTTTGGTCGCAGGCTTGGCCTTCTTGCGTGGTCTGTACTTGTAATCAGGAAACTCTTGCATGTGAAGAAGTCGCAGTCTTTCTGCTTCCTCAACGAAGGGTCCCTTCTGCGTTTCATTCAGCATTTTCCAGCGTCTACCAAGTCGCTTAGAGATTTCTGCATTGTGCATGTCAGGAGTCTGCTCCATAATTTTTCTTCTCTCGATCTGAGACCACACCATGAAAGCATTCATGGGCCTTTTTACATGTCCATTATTAGCTTTCCAGTTCGTTTGGCAGATATCTTCAGCGATATCAAGAGTTGACTGTTTCAGATCCTCACTGGACCCACTGCTTACGCTACCAGGCGATCCCGGGCTGGGGATTTGGTGATGATGAAGAAGAGTCATACCGGTTGGTACCTGTTGTGGTATCATAATATCAAACATGTTGACTTGTTGTATAGTTCAGTATACAGTAGTAGTTAGTAGATCAGCACAAGTGATGATCAAATCACGATACAATTTTATCCAAGAATTGGTCTGGTAAATTATAGTAGTAACATGTTACTCACACTGTGAGTAAAAGAGCGTTGGTGTTGGCACGACTAGTCAGTTTGAGTGTTTAGCTTGTTATTAACTGATCATACGAATCCCGCGATTATTTGTTCCCAGCAGCACGCTTACACATCGCTAAGCAGGGCACTCGACGACCAATCACGGCTTAGGAAGGCGGGGCCTTTTACAATGCTGTGCAATTAACATAGAAAAGGTCACCGCACAGTCGTGCGTGACTCATCCATACTCAGTGTGATTTTCCACGATTATTTTTTTTCTGTTTTGCAGTACCGCTAGGTCACCGATTTTGAAATATGCACCCCTATATCATCAGAGAGGTACAGTGGATCTTGTACCATGCCCCCACGTGCCAAAAAATCTGCTAGTGAGGAGGTATAAAGTTTTATTTCAATGGTAGGTACTAAAAGTTGAAGGTGCAATAAAACGTTACAGTGCTACGAAAAGCAGGTGATGGGGTCGGGTGAAGGACAGAAAATAATAAGTTGTAATAAATGAGGGCGCAGTATAGTGGGACCGTACGGTGAGAACTCGCCAACACCTGTCGATGTGGTGTTTACTGGTGATGCTGGTAGTATCGTAGAGAATGCATGTGTATTAAAAGTTGAAGATTTTTAAAAAAAATAAAAAAATCAGATGTATCTATCTACATGGTCTATTTTTAAAACATTTAAAAAAAAATTATCATCTTTCTTAACCATTCTCTTTTAGTTACGGTACTTTCTAGAAAAAATCATTTTTTAATTTTTTTTAAATCAGTCCTTCGAAATTCAAGGTAGGCCCGATATGATTGACTGCAAAATGGCTACATGATACTGTGACATAGTTATTGCAAAGAGAAATTTAAATAAATGAAATTGTTGCTGTTATCATTAATAGCATGATGTTGTTGGAATAATGTTTTAATTTTTTAAACTTTAATTTCGTCCCGGAAATTGTGTCTAAATAGAATTATAGGCCTATAGTTTTATTATACCCATATATCATCCTTTATTCTATATAGTATGTGTAGGCATTAGATACACAAACCGTTCGGATGAGCTACCAGGCTCAGTTTCGAAACCATCTTCCCTTTTCCAGGAGCTCCCTGGGTACCTGAAAACCAGTGCAGTGAACACATGGTCTGATATTAAACTCATCTACACGCAAAGTTGTTTTTGAGCACTTTAAGCAGATATTTTTGGCAACTTTGTAAGATTATTTTATATGATATTATTTGAAGTCCTAAATCATTGAATTTAGCCACTAAACAGGCCTTCGAAACCATTTAATCGTTATTATTAAGGAAACTAGCGCCAATTCATTACCTCCAAAACTTCCTCCATAGGAAATAGCCTATATGCACGGTTAAAGCTTGTTAGGTACCAGGCCTGTTAGGTACGCTAATCATATACAGCGCCACTTACGGCAATGGCTTGTAAACTGGACATGGCACGCTTTATGATATGGCATGTTTGGACGGGTTTTAGTTGCTCTCAACAACTAAAATTTTAGTATTTGGTTACTCCGATGAAATTTAAGTTCAGTCTTATCTACTATTTCCATGGTCTAAATAACATACATTTCAGTAAATTTCTAGTCTTGGCTTTCAAGTTATTTACAGGTTGTTTATTATAATTTTCAACTTTTTAATAATTGGTCCAATCGATATTTGATCCGAGAAGATGCTTTTAATTACATCTTCTCTGCCCTAAAAAAAAAGTGGATAAAACTTTAATCCTTTTATAATATTTGTACACATCCACTTGAAAGTTTTACTTTATTTTCAGCATTGTCAATGACATGTACTTCAAGATCAATTTGGACGTGGCTTATAGGCCCCCTATAGGCCGGGTGTAAGCGGTGCTGAGAGAGAGAAGGCCATGCAATGTCACATTCGAAGTTGCAAAATTTTAAACCATCATAGTGTAAAAACTCGATAGTTAGCATATGTGCTTACTATCGAGCGCTTCTAAAACATGCAAAAATGAAGTGCCCCATCCACAAAAGTGTAAAGGGAAGTTTGAGCAAATTATCGATAGGCCTACACATTAGGCCTACGAACAGGTAAACCCCCAAACTTGTGTCTCAACCCCATTAGCTCAGTTGGTAAAGCGCCGGACTTTAAAAGTACAATTTCATGTTTTCAAAAGCGCTCGATAGTAAGCACATATGCTAACTATCGAGTTTTTACGGTATTGGTATAGTGGTAATGCGTGCCCAACTAAATCATCATTTCCTCATGTGATACTGATTTGGTGGTTCAAATACATCCACACTGAACTTGACACCACTTTGGCGTGCCAACAATAATATTTCACTTTTTATCATATTTATAGAACTATGTAAAACCCATCAATAATCAGATTTTCTGAAACCCGGTTCATAGATACCTTGACACTATTGACAACCCATGTCATTATAAAGATAATCAAAATAATTGATAATAGGCCAATATTTTCGCCCTATCTCTCTAGCGCACAAGTTGTGATACCAATTTAAGCAGAAATTATTCGTTTCCGGGATATTTGGGGTAACGGTCACAATTCTATTAAGTTTGTCCGGTGTAAAATATCCACTTAACATTAAATACCGTACATCAACATGTTGTTTCCCGTTTGAACACACTTGTCAGGTTGCCCGATCGTTGTGTCGGTGGGGGTAGTTAGGGGAAACCAAAACAATTTCCGGAAATGAAAGTATCGAGCGGCGGCACTGAGTGGGAATGGATGCGCCGGAAGTGCAAGTGTCGGCATGAACTCTTTTACCAACTTAAAAATATTGTAGGCCCACGTCAAAGGTTGCTATTAAAATATTCCGTATAGGCCTATGCACCTTTTTGTGTTCCACTGCATATGGTGCTCAGAATGTCCTTATAGTTGACAGTTCAGAGCGACCTTTTTCACCCCTCCATCATGCCCCCCAAGAAATATAAAAAAGACAACAGTGATTAAAAGAAATATGCTGGATTTGCCTCGGTTCCGGAGCCACTGCGGATTTAAAGGTAACAGGTTTTAAATAGTACGTGGACCAAGAAGGTGAGAGACTCATCAATCAGACCCCCTTTTTATCCTCAATAAAATTCTTAAATCGTCACCCTCTACTGACATCCACATCAGTTGTTTAGTTAGCCATATAGTTAGTATGTTAACATATTCATTTTCTTGCCGATATTTGACTTGATTTCATTACGATTTCTCTTAGTTCCCTAATCTGAACACCCCTCCTCCTTCGCAAATCCAAAATTGAAGATGCAACTTGATCGGCCGTTCCAATAAACGAATAATGATGTGCTGTTTGGCATGCATGGTTGTGTGCAGATTTCAACGAACAACTTTTGAAGATCGACCAAATTGTCAGAAAAATGAAAAAGATGTTTAATTTGAGCTACTAATAGGCATATTTGTACCCATTTGAAAGTATATTTTGTACTGATGATAAATCATCAGGACACTGTGAAATTTGTAATATTTTGACATATAGGGTTTGCAGTCCACGCGGTGATGGGGTAAAAATTGAACACAATACACGGTGTTTCGAGAGAAAACGACACTTTTGAATTTCGATCACGTACAAGTGAATATCCTCGCTATTTACACGCAGTCTCGTATTTACCGTCATTTATTAGTTTCTCGAGTTGGGCAATGCTTGTTTGAGTGGTCATTTTGGAATCTAAATGGCCACATTCATCATAATGGTTAGGTGAAATTGCGCATTGCGATTTGAGTTGAATTACTGCATGGTTTTATATTATAGGCTTTTGTTACGGCGAGGTATAGTTTTGGTTATTGGGTAGTACATGTAAAGTTTTGGGAACATAATATTCCGAAGGACCGGTATTCCGAAGGATGATTACTCGAAGGTTCATTACTCGAAGGGTCGTTATCGAATTTACAACAAGGCCGTCATTCCCAGGGTCATGACTCCAAGGATTAGCCCTACCACAGGGTATCTATATACACCATGCTATATACTGAGAACTGCAAAAAACCCAGTGACAGCTCACAACCCACTAACCACTGTCCCCGAGATTTTCTGGGGAATTAATAGCAGTCACTGGCAGCAGCTCTCTGGACTGCAGGTTTTATGATATAGCATGGTTTTGGATCATCGCAGTCAAAAGGCCCTATACTAGTAGGGCTAGGCTCGTACTTCCGAAGGATCATTACTCCAGTAATGATCATCAGAATGACAAACATTCGGAAAAACGAACCTTTGGGATAACGGTTCTTCGGAAGTCAAAGTTTTGATATTGTGGGCAGGTGTTTTGTTTTATTTGTTTTTTTAATGGACGCCCTTTGACCCATGATGTAGATAATGAGACCGCTAAAGATGTGCAAGAATTAGTTGAAGAATTATATAAAATTTAAAACTGAAAAGTAGTATACAGGCCTAGATGCCTATAATAACCTGCATGCTATAACACATCCAATTTGCAAATAAATTCCCGATTATTGATTGCGGAATTAAAAAAAAAAAAAAAAAAAGTGGTGAATTCCTCAAAAAGTTTCGTTCCTGATAAATTGGTCCCCGAGTGTGATGTCAAAATTGAGCAGGAACTGAATGATGTATAGGTCTTAATGATGGGTGTGCAGGGATTTTAAATAAGCCTTAAATCTTTCAAAAATATTATGAACCCTAGGTTTGTTATCTTTTCAGCTTGCGCTGATCGCCATCGGCCGCGATGAGCGAATCTGACGCGATTTTTTAATACTCTATGCAAAGCAGCCACGCGAGCAACACCCAGCCATTCCCCGTGTGGCATTAACAACCCCTATCCATCTTCCACATCTTAATTTAAACCCCATCTCGTTTCCTATAAACCCTAACAGGTCTCTTGAAAAAAAAAATCCGTATTGTATCAAATTTCTCACGGCTAAATCGACAATATTGTGGTGGGACGAAAATGAAAGGCAAAGCTTAGAAGTTATACTTTGCCCGCAGGTGAGGGGTCCGAATACAACTGTCATAACATATTTGAGACAGGCAGAAATGAAAATATAATTCAAAATCTGATCTATCACCAATTGCTAGTAATATGTGTCCGGTCGGACGCGGTGCGCAAAACAAAAACACCGGCGATCGACATCAAAAAATGGTAATTTCGCCAAATTATGTATATTTTCCTGTCGCGAGACCTGAGGGAGATAACGTAAGCCTTTTAGTATTTTGCGGACGGTTCATCATCACATATACTCTAAGAAATAAAGGTTCTAAATAGAACCTTTTTTGTCCTCTCGGGAGAACCCTCCCTCTTGAACCTCTAAAAAGGGTTCTTTAATTTCGGACAACCCTTAAAGGTTCTCTAAAGAACCGAAAACGGTTTACACATTTTGGGGCCATTTTCGATAGTTTTGGATACATTTTTGGTTCTTTAGAGAACCTCTAAAGGTTCTCCTGAGAGGACAACTTAAGAACCTTATAATGTTCAATGTTGTTTCAGCTATAGGCATGTTTGGACTTTAGGAAATGGCATTATAATAAGTTTTCAAATAATTATGTTCATATCAAATCATAATGTTGACGTTTTTTGACAATTATTTTGCAACACGACTGTACCTCCGCGCATCGCGCAGCAGAGAGAGGGACATATCTTGCCCGATATCATACTTTTATTAATATCCAGGCGCTCGCGTGTCGGCAAAAAACCGAGAAATTCTGTCCATATCTTGTATTTGTATCTGATTGAGATTTGTTTCAAGAAAATCTGGGGCTTGAGGTATAAAAGCTTATAATCCAGTACCGTGGCCTTTAATTTAGATTGCCGAGACGGCCGATGATACCAAGGACTGCAGTGGTCAGTGTCGATACTTAATGTTGACTGGCGAGGTGGCAAGAGTGGAATAAAAGGGTCGTTCACCCACTAGTTGGTTACATATGTCTACTTATATTATGTTTAGGGAGGGGTGAGGGAAGTTTCCAAACATCGAGGTATCATATTATACTGAACCTAAAACTGCAACTAAAAAAACAACGATTACGAAATTCGTAATAAGCCTAGTTGTCTAACTGGTAGTCATTAGGCCTACCGACGATATACCGTAAAGCTGAGCGAATACGCCGCATGTCGGTCGTGTCTGCAACTCCACAGTAAAATGATCGTGCCGTCGCGTCCGATCACTTCCGGTATACCAGTGGAAGTTGGAACGTGCATGTGTATCTGCTAATTATTTAGGAACTTGTGAGATAGGTCTAGCAAACCCCTCAAAATTACGAGGGTTCTTTAAACAACTTAAAAGGTTCTGTAAAACCTACAATGGTTCTTTAAATTAAGCTCAACCTTTTTCGAACCAGTTTTACTGGGGTTCTCTAGGCCTATTTATATATCTGATATATAGAGGATAGAATGGTTCTAAAGTTGAACCTTTATTTCTAAGAGTTCACGGCCTGGATGTTAATTGAACTGATGAAAGTGAAAGCCACCCTACTCACCGTTGTATATTATAGCCTAACTCTTGATCTTGGTTCTCACTAAGCCGCCCAGTAAACACTACAGCAAACGTGAAAGTAAAATTATAGTTTACTCAGGTGCCATATCTGGCGCAGCAACCACCAAACCCTTACTTATATAGAAAGGGACTTTACATCCATGTTTCCATTATGTCTTTTAAAAAAGATTATGTTGATAACATGGCCGGGCATTAAGATGGAAATATAGCCTCGTTCCACATTTATTTTCTACGTGTATTGTTATTATGTATTACACTGCAAAAAGTTCAGAACGTTACTGCAAACCTGCAGAACGTTACTGTAAAATATGCAGATCGTTACTGTAAAACGTCATTGCAAAAACTGCAGAACGTCACTACAAAAACTACAGAACATCACTGCAAAAACTACAGAACGTCACTACAAAAACTACAGAAAGTCACTGCAAAAACTGCAGAACGTTATTGCAAAAACTACAGAACGTCACTGCAAAAACTGCAGAACGTCACTGCAAAAAATGCAGAACGTCACTACAAAAACTACAGAACGTCACTGCAAAAACTACAGAACGTCACTGCACAGAAACTGCAAAAACTGCAGAACGTTACTGCAAAACCTGCAGAACGTCACTGCAAAAGCTGCAGAACGTTACTGCAGAACGTTACTACAAAAACAGAACGTTACTGCAAAAACTGCAGAACATGATGACACGTCCGAGAACGTCGCACTCATGCAGAACACATTGTTAGGTGTTCAAAATGTAATATAATTAGAACACGTTCTTGGTGTGCCACTCGATGTGTTCGAGTAATTTGTCAGAACCAAAAGAACACATTCAGAACACGTTGTCATGCGATGAACATTGATGTGATCTTGTAGAACACTATAAGAACAGCAGCATGTACACTCTAAAAATATTTTACTCAACACTGAGTAAAAAGGTCACAGCTCAACAGTTGAGTGAAAAATTACTCAACATTGAGCTCATTTAGGTCACAACTCAACAAATGAGTACAAAATTACTCAACATTGATTAATTTTTTTACTCATTTGTTGAGTTGTAACCTAAATGAGCTCATTGTTGAGTAATTTTTTTTTATTCAACTGTTGAGCTGTGACCTTTTTACTAAGTGTTGAGTAAAATATTTCTTGCAGTATATAAGAACACATCAAGAATACAGTTGGAACACATTATAAGATAATTCTATCTCTTTTACATTTTGAACTGTTCAACACTTGTGTTCTACGTGTGTTCTTTTTGCATCCAATATGTTCTGCAGTTTTAATTAATCAAATCAGATATTATTAAATGTTTAATAGGCCAATATGTTTTGTGTGGTTTTCTAAATTATTCTTTGGTTCTCTTTCATATCTTTCGTCCACATTTATGCCGGGTCAGCCTATCATGTGGATCAAGGGGTTTTGTGCGTTACCCCTCCCGAGTCTGTGGCCTCAAAATGACCTGTCTACGTCCAGACTATCAAAATAATTAAAAATATATTTCAATCGGGTCTTATTATTATATGGTTATACCCTGTTGTTGTATTTGAAAGAAAAGCAGATTAAAATTTTGCATTATAAGGGTTAAAATTCTGCGCTTTTGGGGTCAAATCATGATAAATGTCTATGTTTATAAGTAAGTCAATACACACACGACAGAACAAGATTCAGGTTATATTAGAGTAGCCTACTAACGTTTTACTAGAGTCCTTCGCAGAATTTGAACATTATTTCTCCTTCCTAAGAATTTAATGCTACAATGTCAAGCTATCAATTTGTGTATTTTCTGTTTTACCTTCTGCGAAAAGATACGCATAAAGATGTAATATATCATGTATTATAGGCACATTGCATCTTTATCATGTTTTAAAAGCCCCCCTTAAATACCCCAGCTTCGACGAATAATATGTATAATAACTTTCATATAGATGGCGAGTTATAGATAAACAAGGGGATGCTTTAATTTCGTAATTTTAACAGAAAGTGCAACACGGAACTATATATCGAAATATCAAACTGCCTCAGCACTTCCTGCTCAAAAATATTGTAAATCATCAGAAGTTTTCCGCATTTCCGGTAACTTTAAGATTCGCGCGATTTGTGCCAAGTGATCATTCATCAAAATTATGGCATAGGATGATTCTTTTGCTCCACAGGTTAAAGTATCATCTTCCGTTTTTGGGGCGCCCTCTACGGAGGCGTCCCACAATATTGGCATGTACTTGTGAGTAGCTTCTAATTTCAGTCTTACTAGATTTACTCCGCAATTGTTGTGCTATTTTGCTAAAATTATGCCCTTGCTCAGAAATAAATCCACAATATGCTTGGATTTTATTTTATTATTGTTTTCTGTTATGCACAGGATAAAATGGTGTGCGTATATTCTTTGTTTAAAGACAAAATTAATGGATTTGTAAAAACACCAAATAAATCGAGACCTTTGACCTTTGTAACCACTTTGACCTTTGTAACCAGTTTACCGCCTCTTAGAACCCGATAGACGGTGACCAACACTTTGGATTACAATAGCCTAATCTGAATGGCATAGTCCAATAAGCTCAAATAAACAATCATAGTGCAAAATTTGACCTAACTTGCAGAGTATGAGTTTTGTACCCAAAGTTTCAAAGTCAGGCATCTTATCAAGATCAAGATAGTGATAGTGACATAACAATTAACACGCTTATCTTACCAAGGTCTTATCTATCTGCATGGGGTAATTGGAAATTATGGTGTAGCCTATTTGTTTTAAGGATGAAACAACTGGCTCCTTTTGCATGGAAATTAGAACAAATTACTATACAAGCTGTATCAAAAGTTTGGTACCCAGCAGTTTTGATAGTAATTGAAAAGCCTGGTTCTTCCAAATGCAATATCGGGTCCCCTTAAAATGATAAAATGATCAGACCATAAATCTTTTGTGACTGTTTATGACATTAATCAACAAATTATGCGGATCCTAGATGTGTCGAGGATGTTATGTTTATGAACAAAACGTTACGTTTGTATTTTCAACATTGTTAATCATTGCTACGTGTATGTTAACAAATGAAAGTTCTGTAATTATTTTAATTCTTCAATGCTAAGTTAGTAAGTATTCTTTTGGATATCATCAAATTGTAAATCTCTAGTCAGATTTTCAGTGTGTTAACAACTATGTATCAAAGATGTTACGTTCATGTACAAAACATTAACGTTCTTATCTTGTAAACATTGTATACCCATATAGCTACTTTTGAAGAATGAATGTTCTGTAATTGTCTTTTATCCTTCATCTCTATTAGATTTTCAGTGTATTAGCAAGTAGATGATGTATATGTATCACAGACGTTATGATGTATATGTATCACAGACGTTATACATTCATAAAAACTTTTCTTTTGGTCAACATAGGGGTAGATCCTCTTCTATACTATCCATCATATACCCCCTGCATAACGAAATTCAACAATATTCAATATCCAAAGCAATATCATCACTACAATATGCCCCAAAATTGAACTCCCCACCCCACATAATCGCAAATTGACACGACAGCTTCATTCCAATTCAATTTATTTCATCCAAAACGGTCCTGTGATACACCTTCCCCAATCAAACACATTTGTCTTGCATTTGATCATCTTCTACTTCCCTAGAAAAAATCATTATGATACCAAATCCCGGGACCAAATCTAAACACCATGCCATGGAATTCACCATATCACGTCCAAGCTCACATAATTTGGGCGCCCCATTCCTTTTTTAAAGGAATTTTTATTAATACCTGGAATCTGCATCACGTACCTCCGGGATGAGAGCGTCAAAATAAATCGTTTTTGGGGCGCCCTCTACGGAGGCGTCCCACAATATAGGCATGTATTTGTGAGTAGCTTCTAATTTCAGTCTTACTAGATTTACTCCGAAATTGTTGTGCTATTTTGCTAAAATTATGACCTTGCTCAGAAATAAATCCACAATATGCTTGGATTTTATTTTATTATTGTTTTCTGTTATGCACAGGATAAAATGGTGTGCGTATATTCTTTGTTTAAAAGACCAAATTAATGGATTTGTAAAAACACCAAATAATTCGAGACCTTTGACCTTTGTAACCACTTTGACCTTTGTAACCAATTTACCGCCTCTTAGAACCCGATAGACGGTGACCAACACTATGGACTACAATAGCCTAATCTGAATGGCATAGTCCAATAACCTCAAATAAACAATCATAGTGCAAAATTTGACCTAACTTGCAGAGTATGAGTTTTTGTACCCAAAGTTTCAAAGTCAGGCATCTTATCAAGATCAAGATAGTGATAGTGAAATAACAATTAACATGCTTATCTTACCAAGGTCTTATCTATCTGCATGGGGTAATTGGAAATTATGGTGTAGCCTATTTGTTTTAAGGATGAAACAACTGGCTCCTTTTGCATGGAAATTAGAACAAATTACTATACAAGCTGTATCAAAAGTTTGGTACCCAGCAGTTTTGATAGTAATTGAAAAGCCTGGTTCTTCCAAATGCAATATCGGGTCCCCTTAAAATGATAAAATGATCAGACCATAAATCTTTTGTGACTGTTTATGACATTAATCAACAAATTATGCGGATCCTAGATGTGTCGAGGATGTTATGTTTATGAACAAAACGTTACGTTTGTATTTTCAACATTGTTAATCATTGCTACGTGTATGTTAACAAATGAAAGTTCTGTAATTATTTTAATTCTTCAATCAGGAAAATGGTGAATTCCACCCCTAAGTTAGTAAGTATTCTTTTGGATATCATCAAATTGTAAATCTCTAGTCAGATTTTCAGTGTGTTAACAACTATGTATCAAAGATGTTACGTTCATGTACAAAACATTAACGTTCTTATCTTGTAAACATTGTATACCCATATAGCTACTTTTATGAAGAATGAATGTTCTGTAATTGTCTTTTATCCTTCATCTCTATTAGATTTTCAGTGTATTAGCAAGTAGATGATGTATATGTATCACAGATGTTATGATGTATATGTATCACAGACGTTATACATTCATAAAAACTTTTCTTTTGGTCAACATAGGGGTAGATCCTCTTCTATACTATCCATCATATACCCCCTGCATAACGAAATTCAACAATATTCAATATCCAAAGCAATATCATCATGCCCCAAAATTGACCCCCCACCCCACCCCACATAATCGCAAATTGACACGACAGCTTCATTCCAATTCAATTTATTTCATCCAAAACGGTCCTGTGATACACCTTCCCCAATCAAACACATTTCTCTTGCATTTGATCATCTTCTACTCTTCCCTAGAAAAAATCATTATGATACCAAATCCCCGGGACCAAATCTAAACACCATGCCATGGAATGCACCATATCACGTCCAAGCTCACATAATTTGGGCGCCCCATTCCTTTTTTAAAGGAATTTTTATTAGAATCGGCGTATTCGCAGAGTGCCCAAGAGGTAATAAATCGAGGGAGAGGGAGCTAGTCGCTACCTCAGCTCAGTTAGCTCAATCGATAAGGCGTTCGATTATTGTGCGAGGGGTTGCGAGTTCGACCCCTGGCGGCGGTGGTTATACCGTATGCGCTCTCGTGAAAAAGTTGAGTTAGCTTGAAATTCCCCTGAATAAGCAACTTATACTGCTGCTAATTGGCTCTTTGTAAGTTCTCTTGTAACCCATATGATACACAGGGAGCTGACCCTGGCGCAGTGCGATGGTTAATTGTGGAATGTTTAGGGTGTGCGCTCCTAAACTGCAAAGTCCCTGAGCTCTGCAATGGTTTGTGGAATGATATGGTCAGTGAAGTAAAGTAAAGTATAATGATGAGGTAAGGAGGGAAGATGCCTAACTGACTCTTTATGTTCATAGGCAAACCCGCGAGCCTAAGGATTTTTGTAAGTGTAGAGACAAGTCTATAATGCAACTATCCAATACTATTACATCATGATCATGCAATGCATGCATTATTTAGTTGCAAAGTAAAAAAATAACATTTATTACAAATAGGTCCATTAATAATTCAAAATATATTGAATTAAGGCACGCGACACATGTAATAATAACAATTCCAAATCTATTGTCAGTCTTATTAGGCATTCTTATCATGTTCAATAAAAAAATAGAAATAAATATCTTTACGTAAAACAAGACTATATATAATCCAAGCGGATCGAACCAGACGGCATGGCACGCGAGGCAATCATTAAATTGGATTGCAAATCTTTTGTTGGGCCATCCTCTTTCCGATATCTTAACCTTGTTATGCCTGATCATGATTGCAGGAAAATATGCCCACTGATATTACATATAAACATAAAAGTGATTTGTCTATATAAAATATTACATCCATTTTCGTTGACAAAAAGCATTCCAAACACACAACCACCTTACAATAAAGTTGATCCAATCCGTCATAAAGTTTTATCGCATCGCGCGACCCAAACACGGAGAATACGACGTTCTTTTGTTTGACACAGGTGATTGATGGTGTGAATTGAGATAGGTAGCATTCAGACAAGACCACTTAAATATAGGAATTCTATGTCTGTGCAATAATTATATTTTATCTATCTTGTCAAATTTGTTTTGACGTTAAACCATTGTTTTACAGAACAAACCCCACATCATCATCATTTTAGCCCCTCTATGCGTACGACAGCATAATGTAATTTCACTGTTAAATCACCTTTCTAAAAAAATTTAAAACAATTGTGACGTGCATTCAAATTAGAAACAGTATAAAGTAACAGTCCGGTTATATGTCATGTATGTTGTGTAGGGCTTATTTTTCTTCCAAAATATCCGTTTTTGTGATAAAACCATAAACACAATAAAACTAAGTTGCGGCATTCAGCATTATTACTTTTAACAATGGTGACAATTTTCAGATTATACTTTAGTACAAAATAGAAATTATAAAAAAAAAAAGGATGATGCACGATTCCATTAAAGTTTTATTATACCTCTATCAAAACAACAATTAACATCTTTTTATATCAAAAACATTTTAGAAAGAGGGTCAATACATTAAAACACCTACGCGATCTTTGTTTTCAATGGAAAAGTTTTAAAAGGATAATCTATACGTGCGCAATTTATACATTTTAAAAATAATGGATATAAATACATTTATCCTGACATATGTAGCTATATAGGTACAAATGTAATTATATTTACAATTGATTATTTTTCTTGTAGAACAAAAAATCATTGCGGATATTTGGCTATCGATCAAGCTTCAGGTCGCGTGCCGACTTGTGTCCAAATACAATGAAATACCTTTGTATAAATCAATGGTAATCGAAATACCTATACCCGAAATTGGTCCCCTCTTTTGAAAGAAAAATTAAAAGCCCAAATTCAAATAGTTTCAATCTATCTAAGTGGAATTCGGCAGCTGCTGCTATATAGAATAAGGTGACACTGAATACATGGCCTTACCTTTAAAGTTAAGGCAAACTTCAGTTTAGCAACTATTTTAAACTCAGTGTTGCAATTTGGTAGTTCACTGCATCTTGCGAATGGTAGTGAGCTTTGGTACTCTCTAAATGTAAAAGAGTAACATTTTCACTCCCTGTCAATTAAGAGTCAACTGATTTTCATTCTTATCGAGTAAAATTGGCTCCTATTCGAGTGACTTCCGTGATTGAGAGAGTAATATAATTCATTCTAAAAAGATTGATTAGTTTTCACTCAATTAAGAGTGAATTACCACTTTTTTGGAGTGAGAGTCATTTCATTTCCACTCTTTTGAGAGTGGGTTTCAGTCTTTTTAAGAGTGAGAAATCAATCTTTTGAGAGTGAAAGATTTTCACTCTTTACAAAGAGTGATGTTCACTCTTCAAGGACTGGTCCCTAGAGTCACTCTTTTGTACGAGTGAAAATTTACTCTAAAAGAGTGAATTTTCACTCTTTTACATTAAGAGAGTAGAAATTGCATTGATCATTTCATAGCGAGTGTGTATAAGAATTTAAATATCACAGATATACTTTTGTAGGTCCTGTGGTTCTTGAGTTATGTTGTAAAAGGGCTGAAACAACAACACTTTTGTAAAACGCAAGCAAGTATAATGATTTGTAAAATGAACTTTTGCAAAATATCAAAGTGTTATTTTTCAATAATATATATAGTCATTTAGATAATGAAAATCGATTTTGTTTTGGCTGCTTCGACCAACAATATACCTAGTCTTAACTTGGGCCTAGTTTGCCACATGCTTCGTGGTTTTAAATGTTCTAGACAATCTTAAATTCTTAGGTTAGGTTTCTGTGTTTCAGTTTAGGGCTATAAACGTTGCTTATTTGTTTGTTTGCTTGATTTATTGTTTATTTTATATTATATTGGCCATTCCTTTTGGTTTTTTCCCGTTTGAGCCTCCGGTGAGGAAGCTTTCATGCGCCTTAATTTGATTCCTGGCAAGTAATACTTATCAATCCTTGCTGTAGAAGTGTAATAAGAAATACTTAAAAGGAATATTTCAAGGAAACAAACGATGACATATCGCCATCCTCACCTTAAACATTCATGTTTAAAGGGTCTCTTCAGATGAAAAGTAAAAGTCAAACAAAGTCACCCCTGCAAACTTTCGCCACGTGCCCACTTAATCCAGCACGCGAACCCTCCTCATTAATGCTCACCTTTATTCTACGTCATCAACGATTGGACGTTTTGATTGGTCAAATATACTCGTGGACAGAAACCCAAATATTGCTGGTTGCTGGGGCTTAAAGTTGGTGGCACGAGCCTTAGTGGTATCGGGACAGATGCGCTAAGGTGACATCTTGCATATTAACCCCTCCATGCTGATTGTGTTATGTGAAATTCATTAAATTCAAACTAAATAAGAAACAAGTTGCATTAAAATTTCAGAATTTTGAATTTTCGTGATTTATTCCAAATCTATGTGAAAAATTCATTCAAATGAGTACAAACATGCCTAGTACTATAGCCTATAGGTTTAAGTGGTGGTTCTTGAGATGTAGGATGCCTTTTAGAATTTGAGTGTCTTTTGTGTTTAGAGATACATTCCTCTATGGACACAGTCTGTGGAACACGAGATAAATG
The DNA here is from genome assembly GCF_039555335.1 of Amphiura filiformis. NCBI lineage: Eukaryota > Metazoa > Echinodermata > Ophiuroidea > Amphilepidida > Amphiuridae > Amphiura > Amphiura filiformis. The sequence continues at coordinate 9,489,866 of NC_092645.1, forward strand.
AAGGGTGGTAAATTGGCTAATAAAGAACCCACGAAGTACTCGTGACGATGTGTGATACAGAGAGTTGTGATAGACATTCGGTGCATACACTGGGATCTATAGGGTGAATCAACTTTTATCAAAAATGTTGTGATTTGTGGAATTTGACAAAGAAATTCCAACTCAATCTGTTGCTGGGATGCAATGATGATCTATGTGTATGCTCGGATGTGTTCTTTAACCTAGAAAAATATACCCTCTTTGTTGTCAGTGGCACACCGTACGACTCGACTATACCTGTCCCAATCAGGATTGTCTTCAGAAAGACCATAAAAATAGTGATAGGAAGACTCAGTATGTTTAGGATCGAAATTGTCAACGAAATACAGAAATATGTATTGAAGCTTAAAACTGGAAATGATTGTATAATGGTTTTGCGCTTCACTTTATAAATGAAATGGAACCAAAGGGTTCAAATGGGCCCCTGATAAACCACGCTATCTCGCATTTGGACTCTCAAATTAAAAACTATGAAGAACTAAGTTCACTCAAAGAAAAAAGGTTCTAAATAGAACTTTTTTTTTGTCCTATCAGGAGAACATTTCCTCTTGAACCTCTCAAAAAGGTTCTTTAATTTTGAAGAACCCTTAAAAGTTTTCCCAAAAACGGTTCTGTGTTATATTGTGGGGCAATTTTTGACAGTTTTGGAACCATTTTTTGGTTTTTATAGAGAACCTCTAAGGGTTCTCCGAGGACAACTTTATAACCTTTTTAAAACCTTTATTTCTTAGAGCGCTAGGTTCTTCGGGCTTTAAGCTAAGATACTTCAGGCGCACGAAATTCCATTGCATGAAAAGTCTAGCAGCCCTTTGTTTGTATATTAATAAGCGAAGTAATTTGCTATCAGCGTAAGACAGCAAAGTATTTTTATATCATGATATTCAATGATGATTGCAAGCTATATTATCTTGGAAAAGAATTTCACTTTTTGAACCTTTTGCCGACTCTATTCAAAGCCTTAAGACTATACCCTCAAGTCTTGCGGTATAATCCATTATATGCCTGTACCTTTAATTCACCTTCTTAATGCAAAAATCAGGCTTCTCACTATTACGAAATACGCCTATTGATTTCGCATGATTTCATATTAAAAACAAACTCGGACTTTACATTGACAATATAATACCTGTCATTATTATAGGTCAACGTCCATTTTTGCTGGGTCATTTTTGATAGCCTGTGATACGGTCAGTACCTCAAGGGATTCCAGCTCTAAATTCTTTACATAAAGTTTGCTTGTTCGACCTGAACCAACTGGTCAGTAGTTCAAATTCAAATTTTCATCCTTTCAAGCTTGACCGTATTAACGAAATATTTCGCCCCCTTTTTTTGGCTGAATCAGGGCCAATTGTGTGTGTTGTTTATCCTTAATCAAGATTTCTAATAGATCAAGGTGCATGCACGTATATGAGGCATTTTTGTCATTCTTTTAGATGGATTATTAGGGTCACAAGTTTGGACAAGGGAAGGTGCGATATGACGATCGACACCATGTATGAACCGAACTTATCTCGAATCATTCCGTATATACTAGTACATGTACCTTATCTTCAACAACATGTTCAATTTGTATACCAATTTGTATACCGGCCTTTTAGGCCGTGTAAAATAATATTTTGGTTCTCGTCCCTCCCTCCTCAATTTCTGGGATTTGTCAGATTTTTTTTTGATTTTTAGATTTTTCAATTTTTTAGACTTTGGAATGATTTATGAAATCTTCATACATATAAATAAGTTTATTAGAGAACAAGCATCACTTCCAAGTCTTTTGTGGTACTCTGGGAGTTTATCCTCAGAATCTCACATTTGAAAAAAAAAAAGGGCCTCATCGCTTCCTCGAGCACTGTTGGAGAAGACCGAAAACTACTGACAATGCTAATTTTACATTGAAAAAAAACAAAACAAAAAAAACACCTCCCTCCCTCATCAATTCATGAAAATCCTCTGGACGAGAACCAAAACATTAATTTTATACGGCCTTATATCCAGTTATAATGACACCTTGTTGTTTAAGAACCAGTTGCTTTTGGCACATAAGAAATTTCTATGTTTTTTATACGAAACTTCCAAAAGGAGTAGCTTCACAACGAATATTTACTTGTTGGTTTTCAAGAACCAACATGGTTCTTGAGCCTTGCCACGTGTGCTGTATGGAAAGATCCTGACATCGACAACTTTACCTCTAACCCGTCAAGAGGTTTTTTTTTACCCTTTACAGAACCATTTTGGTCTTTATAGAACCTTTTGGTTCGTCACAGAAGACCAGAAGTTGAGGGATCCATTATATGAGAACCTTTTTGCTGAGCAGGTTCTGCATCCTCTTTAGAGAACAAAAACATTCCTCAGAGCGATTGCCGAATATGGTGCAACTCTACTAGTCTTATGACTCTGCCCTACTCCAACCCTAAACCCTAACCCTATAAACTTCGTAAACGTGGACTCACGTCTAGCAAGTTGCTTTTATGGTTCCTTATAAGAACCACCAACATGATATTAAAAGGATCTCCTGAGAGAACAATATAACCCTTTATCTAAGGGATGAAATCAAAACTCGACCAGCGGTTGATCGCCGGTTCCATCCGGTTTCTATTGTTCTAAACAATGGAAACCGGGCGGAACTGGTGCATGGTCAACCGCCGGTCGAGTTTTGATTTCACCCCTAAGAGAGTGTATCTCTGCACCCAGTGCACCCATGTCCTACGTTGGCAGTAAATTAGTGGAATGTCGAAGGATATGCTCATGTAGCATGCTCTAAGAAATAAAGGTTCTAAATAGAACTTTTTTGTCCTCTCAGGAGATCCCTCCCTCTTGAAACTCTCAAAATGGTTCTGAACAACCCTTAAAGGTTCTCTAAAGAACTGATTTGTATCACATGTTTAGGACCATTTGTGACGGTTTTGGAACCGTTGGTTCTTTAATAAAAAAGGGGGTTCTCCTGAGAGGACAACTTTAGAGCCTTTTTAGAACCTTTATTTCTTCTATAGAGTGATGCATAGAACTTTCTTCATGTCGAACTCTCTATCATATTACGTATAATATTTCGCATATAGGCCTGCGAATAACGATAAAGCCTCTTATCATTTGAATTGATCTGTGACTGTTAATGTCAATGACATTTTACGTCATAAATGACCAGTGCACGCGAATGGATTGTACTTCAATGTCAACGACACTTTGTGAATGTGACCAACAACTTGCCGGGGAATCTGTAATCATGATAATAATGATAGTATTAATTTGATGGATGAGGCGTCACTATTCGTGCGACATCTAAATTGTTTGAGGGTTAACAGGAGATATTGTTTTTGCTCATTCAATATTAACCTACCAAAGAAAAGCCTTGAGCTTTTTTAAAAGGTATAAAATACATTTGGTTTTGCAATTATTAGAATTGTATTCATGAGCGCTATAACGCGCGGCACGCGAAAGGCGAGTGCCGGGGATTTAGGAGAAAATACATGTAAGGTCAGTTTTATGTATTTGACATTACCGTTGGCACGAGTTCAGTGATTAAGAATTGAACATGACTTAGTTTGAATGTCATTTGAATGTTTTTTGATAATGATGTGGTTTTATTTTTAACCGATTTGTCCTTAATCATGTTAACCATGTCGCCGACGTCAGCTGTTGATCGATCATGTTGGTTGATGAACGTGATTATCTAGAGTTGGTGGTATTTTTGTTACTGCTGGTGGCGGTGGTGGTGGTGGGAGATAGTGATGATGATGATGATGATGATGATGATGATGATGATGATGATGATGATGATGATGATGATGATGATGATGATGATGATGATCAGTGCGACAAAAAAAAACTTTCCCGTGTCGGGAATCGAACCCGGCCACACGGCTTGCTAGTTGTGTACCCGGTCTTGGTTACTCTTCATGTCTTACGGCTCTTTATTTTTACTAGTGGTTTATGGATTACTGTGGTAATGATCACAATGATGACGACGACGACCACGATGATGATGATGATGATGAGGAGGAGGAGGAGGAGGAGGAGGAGGAGGAGGAGGAGGAGGAGGAGGAGGAGGAGGAGGAGGAGGAGGAGAGGAGGAGGAGGAAGAAGAGGGGAGGAAGCGGAGGAGGAGGAGGAGGAGGAGGAAGAGGAGATGAGGAGGAAGAGGAAGAGAAGGAGGAGGAAGAGGAAGAAGTGGGGGAAGAGGAGGAGGAGGAAGAAGGGGAAGAGGAGGAAGAAGTGGAGGAGGAAGAAGAGGAGATGAGGAGGAAGAGAATGAGGAAGAAGAAGAGGAAGAAGCGGGGAAGAGGAGAAGGAGGAGATAAGGAAGAAAAGGAGGAAGAGGAGGAGGAGGAGGACGACGATGATGATGTTGATGTTGCCACATATAGGACATACCAGATGATGTCTTTCAATTCTATGTAAACAGACATGACGTGCAATTAACAAAAAAGATATGTTTACATGTATGAAACATGGGGGTTTAATTGACACGGCCTGATAAAAATGAGATAACTTTTTGATTTGTTTACATATTCATACACGAGTAGGAATTTTTTGACTGAGATTTTGCTGTTATTTTGAACAAACTGTTGGTCAGGAAAGACATGTTTCCAATCCACTTCACCATTGTTCACATAGTTCCTTATCCAGAATATTTCAAGATGTTATTGCATTAAATGATTAATTGGGCTTTCATCAATATAGTTATGACCGATCTCGTCAAATATGCATCCATTTGTTTGTTTGTTTGTTTAAACGGTCGATCCGTGTGGAGACACGCTTGGGTCCTGATGGGACCAGGCTCATTTAAAATATGTAATCATGGTACTACGACAGACACCCACGGATCCCATCACCATTATCCATTATGGTGATATCGAAAAACAATCATCGCGAATCAAACTTAAAATTATCACCTGAAAAAATATGCATAAGGCTGGGATTTTTATTTTATAAATAAGTAAATAATAAATAAATAAATAAATAAATAAATAAATAAATAAATAAATAAATAAATAAATAAATAAATAAATAAATAAATAAATAAATAAATAAATAAATAAATAAATAAATAAATAAATAAATAGCGTTACATGATCATATATAAAGGTATACGTTTGAACATACATGAAAAAAATAATAAAAAAACCGCTTAAATTGATTTAATTGACCACGCCCACTCTGACAATCACAAAAATATCACTATTGTTAGAATGGAATAAAATAAATCTTAAAATTTAATATTTGATGAAACAGTTTGTATTTGGGATAGGTAAAGGTGTACTGAGCCGGTAAAATGCGGCAGCTGGACGAGAGCACCGGGGACTAAGCCGATTAGACTATGTCCCATGACGCGTGCCAGTTTCTTTACTTTTAACAGTTGTGCAAATGATTAGTAAAGACCCCAATCAATAACAAGAAATAATCGATAATAATGCGAGGCCTATTAAAAAGGATTCTTTTTGGTAGACGGACATGATGTAGTTTTATCCGCTCCGCACGCGAATGAAGAATTAAATGGGGATTATTACATAGAAATATATAATGAGGATAATGACGTCTGGTATAAATGAACTATCAATATAATTACCACTCTTTCACCACGCCCCCTGACGACGCAGAGCATTTCAAGGGTACTCAGGCTACATTTTCTTCATAATCACGATAATGCCAAAAGCCTATAATAATACCATAAATTGATATGTTCTTCCACATTTTCTTTTAAAATAACTTGTCTCCCGTGATGTCATGGAAATGTCAATTGATCAAGGGCTCCGTCGTTTTTCTTTCATTTTTGTAGGCCTGTGGCCGATGATAAGCGTCGCGCTAAAAACCCCGGGGGGCTGGGCGCTGAAATGAAGGCACTGAGAAAAAGGTATAACTTAAAATGGTTCTTGAGCTGTCCTGTATGTGGAACTTTAAATGGTTCTACAAAGAACAGAAAAGGGTTCTAGAAAGGTTAGAAAGAACCATTTTAGACCTGAAAAGGGTTCTGGAAAGGCCAGAAAGAACCATTTTGAGGTTCTTTAAGAACCCTTTTCTCTTGAGGGTTCTACATACAGGACAGCCAAGAACCCTTATATGGTATTGATAACCGTATCACGTAACCAAAGAGGAATCCGGCCCTAAAAGGATCGTAGATAATTTACCACGATTATAAATATTGATATAATTTTGTTTCATTCATGTTATGATACAGGTGAAGTGGCTACTAAGCTGGATATTTAAGATTCATCATCCGCGATCCACTTTTTCCAACTTGACGCTTTATAAAGGCACATTGATTGATAATCCTCACATTTTTTAACCACGAAAGTAATACCACTGATAATAATATGTAATAACTAATGCAATATGTCATTACAATGATACTCCTTATTTTATGCATGCTATTATAGTCCTCATTATAGCCTAGAAATAGGCCCTGATTAAATGAATTTCGTTTTTGTGTTGTGTAGGCCTATTAGAATTTAGAGCTTATAAAGTAACGAAATATGACACACGCACTGCAAAAACAAGTGTTTATATTTAAACACCATATTGTGTTTATCAGAGCAACACTTAATAAACGCATAATTCATGTTAATGGTCTAACACTAATGTTAATGGTCTAACACTAACGTTCATAAATTAACACTTGGTGTTATATTACAAACATTAGTGTTTGTAATATAACACCAAGTGTTAATTTATGAACATTAGTGTTAGACCATTAACATGAATTATGTGTTTATTAAGTGTTGCTCTGATAAACACAATATGGTGTTTAAATATAAACACTTGTTTTTGCAGTGCGTGTCACATTTAATTACATTTCTCATCTTCATGTAATTATGTTTAATACCACTACGTAAAAATGATTAAACAATGTAAGGTGAGATGAAAATAAAATTATTTGAATGAATCCGAAATAAGGTAGGCCTATATTAAAAGTATTGTTAAGTTGTACAGTGTTAGTATCCCATCTTGATTATTAAATAATGTTACCCTGTATACTTTTAGGGACCAAATTGTCAATATCAGGAATGTGATTGAGAAATGCAGAGAGCATAGACTTCCTCTTTACATGTGCTTCATAGATTACAGTAAAGCTTTTGACTGTGTTAGCCACCCTCAGATGTGGGAAACTATGAAAAGATGGGTTTTCCAAGTCATCTTGTGGATCTGATCAGCTGCTTATATGAAGACCAAGAATCGGCAGTCAGAACAAGTAGTGGAGACACAGATTGGTTCAAGATTGGAAGAGGCTTACGACAGGGCTGTGTGCTATCACCAAACCTATTTAACATCTACTCTGAAGACATAATGAGAACAGCTTTGGAGGGGTTTGAAGGTGGAGTGAAGTTTGGCGGTACAAGAATTACTAACCTGAGGTACGCCGATGATACCACTCTTATTTGTAGCAGCAGAGTAGAGCTGATTGATCTTTTGAAGCGCATCAAAGAGGCCAGTGAAGAAAAACACCTTCTCCTGAACAAAAAAAAAAAAAAATAATGGTTGTAGACAGAGAGAGAAAAAGTGATGAGTTTGTGATAGATGGACAACAGATTGAGGAGGTGAAGCAATTTGAATATCTGGGTTCAATGATTAACAACAGTGGTGACAGCACAACTGAAATTAAGAGAAGACTGGCTATTGCAAGGACAACTGTGCAGGGCATGTCAAGCATATGGAAAAGCAGAGGCCTATCCATTGACCTCAAGGTACGCCTACTTCGTGCAACTGTGTTTTCCATTGCCACTTATGGATGCGAGTCTTGGGCTATGACCAAGAATGATAGGAAAAGAGTAGATGCTTTTGAGATGTGGTGTTACAGGAGGCTTCTACGAGTGACATGGAAAGACAGGAGAACAAATTCCTGGATCCTTGACAAGATTGGTACAAGTCTAACCATCAGAAGCGGCATAATGGAGAGAAAGCTGAAGTACTTTGGCCATATTGTCAGGAAACATGGAGGTGTAGAAAAACAGATTTTGCAAGGGGCCATGGAAGGCAAACGAGGAACAGGACGTCCACCAACATCTTGGACTAATGACGTGAAGCTGGTTTCTAACCAGGGAATGCAAGGTGCAACACACTTGGCATCGGATCGAGTGAGATGGCGTACTCTTGTGAAGACCACAGCAGCGCTACACAGCGCCACCTGACAGAGAGAGAGAGTATACTTTACTGTTTGTTTTGATTCGTTCTTTTAATAAGCAATCAAAACTGACGCATTACTTCCTTCATAGCCGCTTTATTATCACTTTTTGTTTTGTTTTATTTTAATTATTATGCAGTTATAATAATTAGAGTCATGATTTCTTATCGCAATTATTTCTGAGCGTAATTTCTTCTTCTCACTCAAATATCGCGCTTTGCTAGCGACAATTTCATGCAGGTCACGTCTGTTGTAGATCCCGTTTTGCTATAGGCGCACCGCTTCGTCGCTTCGTAAACTTATCACTCATTAATTTTCTTTCACGGTCTATATGTTAGATTATTTTAAGGTTGTGATTGACGAACGAATAACCGGGTAATATGGTCAGTTCCGGGGTTAGTTAAGGGTTTAGATTAGGTTAGAACAAAAATACTAGGATTACGGTTTAGGAGGATAAATAGAATAATAGGGCATAGAAAATTACACGGACAAGATGAGATCGAACGGAACGGAGGACCGGGACGACATAGACTCTCTTGATAAAGTGCTGCGTGTGTATGTATAGATTTTGTGTATGTGCTTTGATATAAAACTTTCTAGTACTTAGGCTAGGCCTATTCATTATAATATATACCTATATGATTATGCTAATAATAAGCTTTACTTTTATTAAAGATCTATCCAACGACTTAGGGTACTTTAAGTTAAAGATTAAGGACACAAGCTGTGTTGGATCTGAAAATTAGTTTTATTTACCCTGGTAAGTAGTTCATTCATTTTATTATTTAACCGGGATTAATGCTATGGAATTGTTCTCCCAAGTGCACAAGTGACCCGAGAAGACTGTTTAACCCTATCTCCTTTAGCATTGACCAACATTATTAAATTTAATGTTTTCAAATCAATATAATTGCCGCTGGTTTTCGACAGAAAATCGAATATCATTTATGCTTAAGCGATTCGATCGGAATTCAATTTTGAGATATCCCTTCTAAAATTATTGATAGCCCTCAAAAGGGGACGAGTGACCGCCATGTCAGTATGTTGTGGGCTATATATGTACCCCGGCAGGCAACAAACAAACAAACAAACAAACAAACAAACATACATGCGAATTGCTCAGTATTTGAATCATATTCTGGTACTGCCATTAGGCTATTCCAGAAAATAAGTGCACACCCCCTGTAGAGGAGTTCGGATATCCGAACCTTTTGTCCAATTGTGATTGTTGGAAATCGGACTTTTTAAGTGTCCAAAGGTGAAACAATCTGCCAGAAAAATTATTCAAAGTCGGAAATCCTCAATTTGAGAGCTCATTTTGAACATTTTTGTTATTTTTCATTCATTTAATCATTTTACTAGCTTGTATTTCCAAGGTTTTTCCAGAAACATTGGCAACTGGAATTCCAGTCATTTTCAAAAAGCAAACATGGAAATCCGGACATTTCTTTTATTGAAAAGTTACTCCTTATAAGTGCACTTATTTTCTGGAATAGCCCGTTATTTAATTGTATTGGTCAATTCACAATTGGTCAAAAATTTCAGCAAAATTGTTTCTTTCATAGTCTGTTCTTTTTATTTTTCCAGCACCTTATATCCTCAGGTATAGGCTAAACATGGTGAAAGATGCTTTCCAAAATCACTGTATTATGGTTATGGTTGCGATCTTGCCTGTATTGGTGGCTTGATTAAACGATTGCTCCGTGCGGAGACATGCTCAGATTCTGATGGGACACGGCAAATCAGACAAGACATACCGTAAGGCGTAATTGCTGGGGGGGGGTCATATAGTTATTTAAATGCCTCTGAACAATCATGGGCAATCAGATCACAAATATGCAACAGGTGAATCGTCGGTCGATATATATACAGACACTAGGATCCACAACATGCTCATCTATCAGGGCACAGTTCTTTAACCCCAATACACTGTACATTCATTGATTAACCTTTTGGGTACGAAAACTCATACTCCGCAACTTGAGGTCAAATTTTTCACTATGATTGTTTAATTGAGGTTACTGAACTCTGCCATTGGGATGAGGCCATTGTGGTCCATAGTGTGTATACAGACGGAGATGACTAGATAATGATAAGCTTAACCTCGTATTTGAACTACGCCTTATGTCTCAACTCATTCCAGTTTGCTTTGCCAACTTTATCAAGATTTTAAAACTTCTTTGTCAGTTTATAAATCACTTGGACAACTAAAAACCACGCGTCGCCTCATCACTCTATTGCCATTTATTGCTAACTTATCTCGAAACTATTCTTAAAAGTTATTGGTTATCTTAAAGTGCACACAGAACTATTTTCTTTAAGTCGTAAATTGACACGCAGGGTGCGTATATTTACAACTTTAATATCGAAATGCTCGCGTGGCATGGTAATTATCAGTAGCAATCAGGATTAATTAGACCATCGGTAAATACGAAAGATAGATGAGTATTTCCTCTTTGTTTGATTATCATAGCAACCGGGATACATATATATTTGGGGGTAGCCTACTGCAAACTTTTATTAGCACGGTCTCTACTTTCATATTATTAAATGATGAGCTGAATTGTGTTTTGATGTTATAGGGATTGTACGAATTGATTGTAATAGGGTCCTGATATCGGATATGTTATAGATCCATGGACATGATGGACAGACATACACCCCAAACCAAAATAATTTTGGAGAGAAATAGGTAGTTTCGTTGCAAAACGGTGCTCAAACGAGTGCAATTGATGTGATGTGTATGGCAAGTATATTGCACAATAGAACAGAAAAACCTGGTGGTTTTTCAAATCGAAAAACCAGGTTTATCAATTCGTTTGTCAGCGTTTTTTGATAAACTTGGTTTTTCGGCTGATAAACCAGGTTTATCAAAAACTATGACAATCCAATCGATAAACTTGGTTTTCGATTTGATAAACCTGGTTTTTCAATCGAAAACCAGGTTTTCGAATTTGATTGTCATAGTTTTTGAGAAACCAAGTTTATCGGCCGAGAAACCTGGTTTTTCACTGATAAACTTGGTTTTTCAATTCGATTGTCATAGTTTTTATTGATAAACCTGTTTTTCAATCAAAAAACCAGGTTTTTCGAATTCGATTGTCATAGTTTTTGATAAACCAGGTTTATCGACCGATAAACCTGGTTTTCGCCGATAAACTTGGTTTTTCAAATCGATTGTCATTTTTTTTTGATAAACCTGGTTTTCAATCGAAAACCAGGTTTTTCAAATTCGATTGTCATAGTTTTTGATAAACCAGGTTTATCGACCGAGAAACCTGGTTTTTCGAAGAACAATGACGGTCTACTTCAAGAAACCTGGTTTTTTATTTGAAAAACCAGGTTTATCAGTAAAAACCAAGTTTATCGGCGAAAACCAGGTTTCTCGGCCGAAAAACCTGGTTTTTCACCGAAAAACCAGGCTTCTCGATCGAAAAAGCAGGTTTATCTACGAAAAACCAGGTTTTTCTGTTCTATTATTGTGCAATATACTTGCCATAGATGTGATGCTGTGAGGCGCGATGCAAACTCAGACCACAGTTTGACGGGCGGGTGGTGATGGCGAGGGAGGGCTAAATATCTATTGCAGCACTACTTGTCTCGCCTTATACATTACTTGTTTGCGCTTTCGAACGTTTGTTTTTGTTTTCTTATATTTCGTTTTTCCAAGTTTCCTATTGTGAGAGGATTCTTAGAAGTACGTTTTTTGAAATTTTATGGAAACCAAAACTTATCTATTCTTCCAATTCAACTTTTAGTCAGTGTCACTCAACCTCATGCACCAAAACCCAAACACATCCTGGTATGTCTGTTTTGTTAAGTTGTAGACTAGGCCTATATAGCATTATATATGAACAGTAACATAATCTAGTCTTTAAAATATTGTATTCGATACATATACTATTAATATGAGAAAGGTGAAAAACCACCCAAAAACAACAGCCAATCAACTTCACTTGACTGATCTGAAATTTTAGCCAAACTTTCACTTAAATCCACGCGTCCTGCCACTACTTTAGGGCTAATATTTAAACAAAATAACATCATCATTAACATTCACTTGAACTTGAGATGATTTACCTACCTAATCATTTCATTATTGTAAAGGGGCTTGGCTGCCCAGACGCGTAGTAAATTTTACTATTCATGCCCTTTAAACTTTATTTCTATGAATGGGCTTTTTGGTACACAATGAACCCAGCTTGGCACACCTCGCAACCTGCTCGCTTACGGCACGCGCATGCGCACGTATGGGGCACACGACAGGTGTTTTGCTACCTGGTTAGTCTTAACAAAAGATCTCAACACAATACACTATTGTGATAGCAACCAATTTAAAGGGACAATTTACATACAATCCTTTCTTCTTCATCTATTCTTACAAACTTTTTTTAAAGAAGAAAGATCGCTCGCTTTGGTGAATGATTATTTCGTATACGCACGAGCGCGGTTTTGCTTGATTATGTTTTTAAAATGACCAATTTTGTGCGTATGATTTTGTTTTGCAAGATATTGTCTATCCGTATACCTGGTTGGCCACGCCTCAGGTCCTTGCAAGGTACAGGTGCACGGTCGCGTGCCGAATCGGTCGCAAAGACAAAATCTTATCAAACATTTTTGACATAAAAAAATTATCTTTCGGCTAGTCCAATTACCACATTGCAACTCGGGTATTTTCTCCAATGAGTTCAGCATGCTCCTTTAGATATCTGAATCTGTGGGTCTCCCATCCTATGATTCTTGGCAAGCTTGTCTTGTCGTGTCTCAGTGACGTAGCCAACACTTTTTCAGAGGGTGGGCAGGGGGGGGGGTAACTTTTAAGGGGGAAAACTTTGACGAAAATGCTCTAAAATAGTACAAATATAGTAGAAAAAGTAAAAAAAAAGGGCTAAAAATCTTGTTTATCAGCGGCGGTCAGTATCATACGGGGGATCCAGAGGGGGAATGACTCACAGGGGGGCCCATGAGCCCCCTCCCGGCTACGCCACTGCCGTACCTACAATAGGAAAAGAAAAGAAGCAGGCAAGCAACTCATGATATTTTACATTTGAACTTTTTTTGTCAAATGATGCCCCTCCGAAAGACGCCTCTCTCTGCCCCCTCCCCATTTTTTCTGGAACATTCTAGCTACGCTACTGAATAATTGATAGGCCCTTGGCCCAATGGCCTTTGGCCGATACTCACACCCGACCTTTAAGTTTCATTCAAACTCCCGCTAAATATCCTAAACCTTACCCAAACCTGAATAAAAGTGTACATTTTAGGTTGCGAAATCTTATGGGACAAATGAGATATAAGACAAATTTGTTACGTTTAAACGATGTTTTTCATTCATTTACCTTTACCTGGACGTTTCACCTGTATCTCGCCCCTTAGTTTAGGCTTGGCTCCAGTCTTGATTCCGAGGCATTTTAACAGTAAACTTAATCACAACAATTCTTTGATCCAAGTTCAAACCCCTTTTTTTCGCTAGGCAACAATTTTAAAAACAGTCAAGATGATTACAATCACTCGTGGTTTTATAATTGAACAAATTCCCTAATATCCGAGATCTAATTTTAAGCTTAACATGTTTTAAATGAAAATTGATGTGATGTGATGCTGTGAGGCGCGATGCAAACTCAGACCACAGTTTGACGGGCGGGTGGTGATGGCGAGGGAGGGCTTTATCTATTGCAGCACTACTTGTCTCGCCTTATACATTACTTGTTTATGTTATTTGTGTTGAAAATTCTGCATGATTTAAGGTATATATAAGAGCTTACTGTAAGTATGTAATGATACTGACTTAACGAAGTTCAACCTTTGTTTAGTCACATAAAAACACGTTTCAAATTCATTAAACTTCAACATAACAAAGATATATATTTTCCCCATATAGGCATAAGTCATATAAAATGTTTTGTTTTTCATTTTATTTTCGGCGTTTCAATGTCCATGACGTTCCCTTTAAACGTCTACAATCATGACAATAGCCATTTTAAAGACTTGACGTACGTCTAATCCTCATGTGTGCTTCCCCAGGTAAACTATAACAGGTGCATGCGTACGTCGCCACGTGGCTAAGATATACAAACAAGATGGAAATCAGGACTTTTAATTTTGATCTCAAACAATATTCGTCTCGTACGAGTGGAATAAAGTTAAAGCTGCCGTGAACGTATATAACTTCTGTACCCATGAGCTTTAACAATAGGATAGGAAGGGGTGACACTTGCAAAACGTCAATTCGAAAAAGGTCACTTTGAAAAATGTCCTGAGCTTTTGAAACATTTCAAAAGTTGTCTGTGTTTGGAAATTTGCAGCGCATGCATATTTTTTTTTTTTGTAATTTGAAAAAAGTAGAATGTCTTTGACACGAATTAGCATCACGAGCCATACTTTTGAAAGTGTATCGCTTCCATCCGTTGGCAAGCAGTGTTGATTTCAAATGTTGAGATAATTATGTTAACCTATAAGAGTAGTAAAAACAGTATTTTCATTTCAGTTGATAAAAAAGTTCATACGGGAGCCATTGCATTTCTTGGCGTGTGCATTCACCTTTTTTACACCATCAGGTGTGCAGCAGGCCGACGGTCTTGTTGATGCGCCATTTAAAGGGATACCAATTTTCCGGATCACTGCAATCTTTTCAAACTTGATCATGTCGAGTGGTAAAAACCTGCTCGAACAACCTGCAAAAATCTCAATCAAAATACAGGCCTATGAACAAAATAAAGGGTATTAGGGTAACTATGAAGAGCAGATGGCAAGACCCAATACCGACAGGTTCAAATATGATGGAATTATTTCAACAAGTCAAATTTCCATGACAATAATGCTAATAATTCAAATATCAAATGAACGAAAATCTGTAACAAAGTGTAGATTAAGTTTTGGAAAAGATTCACAATATTTGAGCTTGGATTTATCTAATATATAATTTTTTTTTTTAAAGCTACATGAAAATATATAATTGATCAGCGGTCCTTGGCAAACGATTTTATGTGTCAATTGAAAGGGTCTTTGCTGTCTGTATGTGGAACCCGCAGAGAAAAGGGTTCATAAAAATCAAAAGAATCCCAAAATGGTTCTTACTGGCCTTTTAGAATCTTTTTCAGGTCTAAACTGGTTCTTTTGGCCTTTCAGAACCCTTTTATGTCCTTTGTAGAACCATTTAAGCCTAAGGGGGGGGAGAGAGACAGAAAGAGAGGAAGACAAACACACAGACAGACAGAGATATAATGAGCAATAGAGACTGAGAGTGCAATTGAGATAAATAGAGGAGCGAAACAGTCAGAAATAACCTTTTCAAACAAAACTTTTTAAATGTCAAAATCACCTGCAATATTCAAACAAGAATAACAATAACATTAAATTTCCAGGTAAATAGAAAACATTTCAATATGATTGATGATGAATTGGACAAAATGTGATATCTCTTTTATGTCTATTTTGAAGTATTTGCCATTTAATTAATTCATCATATGGTAGCCTACCTTTTAAAGGGATAAATAGTGGCATAGCCAGTCAATCATTTATTTTTATTTTTGTTAGATTTGTTTGTGCAGAAATGGATGAATGGAAGAAAGGACCGTAACTTCACGCACAGAGCGATATTTTATTCATTTTACTTCATTCATACTGATTCAATAACTCAGTCATACCTTTTCCCTATACGTGCGAAGACAGTCGTTTTTAAATAAAAATTGTCAGAAAAATTCCGAATTCCAGATATTTATGCCCATATATGTATACATGTATCCAAATAAGTACACACATGTTTAGTATTGGTTCAGCGGTTCTTGAGGTATGTACAGTTTGGGGCAAAATGGCCAAATATGGCGATTTATGGTAAATATGGTGTTAAATTTCTATAAATAGTAAATACTACCAGCATGTAGTACTAGTACCAATATTGACAATAGGCTTGCTCGAACTTTGGTTATGTTTGCAAGTTGTGACTGATAGTAAAAAAAAGACTTGTTTTGGCAAAATTTCAATAGATTTAATCAAATTGTTTTTATGTGTAGAATTGCATGAGCTGCATGACCTATATAGTAATTGTATATTTCTTAGTATTTGGATCAGGATGTTTACCGAATTATTGCATACGTCGAGAGTGCTGATGATTTGAACTTTGGTATACTCGTACAGAGTATTGTGTGTTAAGGGATTATCTAGTTACTATCTAAGACATCGACAATCTTTTATTTATAATAATTGAGTTGCAGCAGTTTTGCTCTCATTTTCAGTTAGCTCAACCCATCCATCGGTATTTTGTGTGTCATTCTGTATGTCTGTCTGTCTGTTTCATCATACCAATTATGGCTTTATCATTTGATAAGTTCCTATCTACGGTAGATAGCAGTTGATAAGTTCCTATCTACGGTAGATAGCATTTGATAAGTTCCTATCTACGGTAGATAGCAGTTAATAAGTTCCTATCTACGGTAGATAGCAGTTAATAAGTTCCTATCTACGGTAGATAGCAGTTAATAAGTTCCTATCTACGGTAGATAGCAGTTAATAAGTTCATATCTACGGTAGATAGCAGTTAATAAGTTCATATCTACGGTAGATAGCAGTTAATAAGTTCATATCTACGGTAGATAGCATTTGATAAGTTCCTATCTATGGTAGACAGCATGTGAAAAGTTCCTATTTACGGTAGATAGTAGTTAATAAGTTCCTATCTACGGTAGATAGCAGTTAATAAGTTCATATCTACGGTAGATAGCAGTTAATAAGTTCATATCTACGGTAGATAGCAGTTAATAAGTTAATATCTACGGTAGATAGCATTTGATAAGTTCCTATCTATGGTAGATAGCATTTGATAAGTTCCTATCTACGGTAGATGGCATTTGATAAGTTCCTATTTACGGTAGATAGCATTTGATAAGTTCCTATCTACGGTAGATAGCAGTTGATAAGTTCCCTTCTACGGTAGATAGCAGTTGATAAGTTCATATCTACGGTAGATAGCATTTGATAAGTTCCTATCTACGGTAGATAGCAGTTGATAAGTTCCTATCTACGGTAGATAGCAGTTAATAAGTTCATGTCTACGGTAGATAGCAGTTGATACGTTCATATCTACGGTAGATAGCATTTGATAAGTTCATATCTATGGTAGATGGCAGTTGATTAAGTTAATAAGTTCCTATCTACGGTAGATAGCAGTTAATAAGTTCATGTCTACGGTAGATAGCAGTTGACAAGTTCCTATCTGCGGTAGATAGCAGTTGATAAGTTCCTATCTACGGTAGATAGCAGTTAATAAGTTCATGTCTACGGTAGATAGCAGTTGATACGTTCATATCTACGGTAGATAGCAGTTAATAAGTTCATATCTACGGTAGATAGCAGTTAATAAGTTCATATCTACGGTAGATAGCATTTGATAAGTTCCTATCTACGGTAGATAGTAGTTAATAAGTTCCTATCTACGGTAGATAGCAGTTAATAAGTTCATATCTACGGTAGATAGCAGTTAATAAGTTCATATCTACGGTAAATAGCAGTTAATAAGTTCATATCTACGGTAGATAGCATTTGATAAGTTCCTATCTATGGTAGATAGCATTTGATAAGTTCCTATCTACGGTAGATAGCATTTGATAAGTTCCTATTTACGGTAGATAGCATTTGATAAGTTCCTATCTACGGTAGATAGCAGTTGATAAGTTCCTATCTACGGTAGATAGCAGTTGATAAGTTCATATCTACGGTAGATAGCATTTGATAAGTTCCTATCTACGGTAGATAGCAGTTAATAAGTTCCTATCTACGGTAGATAGCAGTTAATAAGTTCATATCTACGGTAGATCAGTTAATAAGTTCATATCTACGGGAGATAGCATTTGATAAGTTCCTATCTACGGTAGATAGTCAGTTAATAAGTTCTATCTACGGTAGATAGCAGTTAATAAGTTCATATCTACGGTAGATAGCAGTTAATAAGTTCATATCTACGGTAGATAGCAGTTAATAAGTTCATATCTACGGTAGATAGCATTTGATAAGTTCCTATCTATGGTAGATAGCATTTGATAAGTTCCTATCTACGGTAGATAGCATTTGATAAGTTCCTATATATTTACGGTAGATAGCATTTGATAAGTTCCTATCTATGGTAGATAGCATTTGATAAGTTCCTATCTACGGTAGATAGCATTTGATAAGTTCCTATTTACGGTAGATAGCATTTGATAAGTTCCTATCTACGGTAGATAGCAGTTGATAAGTTCCCTCTACGGTAGATAGCAGTTGATAAGTTTATATCTACGGTAGATAGCATTTGATAAGTTCCTATCTACGGTAGATAGCAGTTGATAAGTTCCTATCTACGGTAGATAGCAGTTAATAAGTTTATGTCTACGGTAGATAGCAGTTGATACGTTCATATCTACGGTAGATAGCATTTGATAAGTTCATATCTATGGTAGATGGCAGTTGATTAAGTTAATAAGTTCATATATACGGTAGATAGCAATTAATAAGTTCCTATCTACGGTAGATAGCAGTTGATAAGTTCATATCTACGGTGGATGGCATTTGATAAGTTCCTATCTATGGTAGATGGCAGTTTGATAAGTTCCTATCTACGGTAGATAGCATTATTGATAAGTTAATATCTACGGTAGATAGCAGTTGATAAATTTCTATCTACGGCAGATGTCATTTGAAAACTTCATATAACAACTACCGTAGTATATACTAATAAGTGTTTCAGTTTTATTATTAGTCCAGAGTCGTACCATTCACTCGTTTGAGCCTTTGTAGAACTGTTTCATTTTAAAGGGTATTTGCATCATGGCTATGATAACCTGTACCGGTACCTGATTTCGAGGAATCTTCTTTATGTACGTGAACTTTTTAACTACATGCCCATGCTACATTGTATGGGGATGGGGGATGTTTTTTCCCCGCCATTGCACCTGATTTCATGGAATACGCGACTATTATCATCCTGATCGCAATAATAGGTTTACTATAAAATTATGCCACAATAGGAATAGGCCTAGTATTATTTTGTATATCATATAATCAATGAGATACAAAAGGTTGTTAAATATCACATAACAAGTTTTTAAATGTTGGTATTCCACGAATATTTTAGTTTCTACCACAAAAATAAAGTGTTATTAACTGAACCATGTCGGCTATATATTGATGCTGTGATGTATAAACTATAAAATAATGAAGTCTTTTTTGTTGTACAAAACATTTTAGGCAAGCACATTCGCGTCTGATAAAAGTTGACTCAAAATTTTGTGATGTAAAAATGTGAAGTGACCCCTCAGTTTCAACTTCTGATTTTTGAATTCAAAATCATCCTGTACAAAATTCAGACAGCTGTGATCATATACACATAAAAACAATCAAATACTATAACAGGAAACCATTGAAAATAAACAATAGGTCATAAACAAGCCTTACAATATCTTGAATATCAAGAAAACCATACAAATTTTCGAAAGTTGAATTGAGAAAAATGTGTGTTTTCCATATTAAATCAAACGTTTCGTGGCGGTTACGCGGCGGGTGGTTCAAACCGTTAATTCCGCACGTGCGACAGATGTGTTTGCGTCTGACCATGCATGCGATTTTGGCCAAAATCAATATTATAAGAATTATCAGTGGCCGTTAAAAGCCATTTTTGGAAGCCATATATCACAGAGGAAGTTTGAATATAAACAAGATCCAAGCTTTAATACGTACGGTTAAATGCAACTGATATTCAACAAGGTCATTATTTTAAATATAATAACAAATTAAATTTAAAAAGACATACGAGTTTAATTGTTTCTATAACATAACATCATATCATAAGATGCTTTCTATTCTGTTCTACCACGACAAAAGGGCGCAACAACTTTCATTTGCACCTCAGATCAGGGAAGTGCTCATCTCAATTTCAAACCCCACGTTCCTATTCCTAAAATGGCATGGCACCCTTTTCAATGATATGCATGTTCAAGTCAATGTAAACCAATCGCAATATCTGAAAATTATATTAATGTATCAGTTGTTGTGGTGTAGGCCTATACAATGTTGTATAGGTATAAAGCAGAAACGTTCAAACCCATTTTGTATAAAAAAATTACTTAAAGATAAAAAAACAAAAAAACTTTTGAAAACAAACAAAATACTCGTGTAACAACATGTGTATAAATAATGATATAATTCGTTCTTCATTTTTATATCGTATAAGATGTCTGATGCTTTAACTCTTTCTTCTGACGTTTTCTTCATTATATAAACCTTTGTTATTAGTTAATCCACCTCTTCGCCGAATTAAGGAGCCCGTGTAGACAATTGATGTATTATATTAGTGTTTATATGATGCTAAACACAACTGTAAAACATCCAATTAAAATTTGAAACCTTGCGTCATTCAGCAATTATCTTTTTTGTCATTAATTGTGATTTTACAAGAAGGATATTTTTTCTGGTATGTGAACTTTCATTTATTTGATGAGAGAGTTACATTATATAAGAAACAGTACACGATGATATATATTAAAAAAAACTTGATTAATAAAAATGTAGGCATTGTTAAGAAGGAAGTCTTATTATAGGCGTAGGCTTATTTCACACTCATCTTATATTGCTAATTGTGTCTTCAGCAAAGACGTATCTATTTGTTTAAATTGTCTATTGTTGATTACTTAAACCTTGCCAAGGTACGGTACAATTTTACAGTGGAAAATATTTTGTGCTGCCACACACAAAATATTTTAAAATGCATATAGCATGTATAGAGTACATTCAACAGTATAGTCTTGGAAGGCATCGCTGATGCAGGTAAGCCAACATTACCATCCACTTTGTTTCCTGCTCTTATTCTTCAATATACAGCCAGACAAACAAACAAACTGTATGTTGAGAAGTCGCCAGTCATGAACTTTCAAATAATTGCGTGACAAAACAATACATTTAGTGAAAATTTGAATATAACACATAGGGTATATTCAAAAGTGGTTACACCCATCCATATACTGAATTTTGACATCATACTAGACAGCATATGATGATAAATTATAACAAAATCTTCTCCCAAACTTAATGCTCTGCGTGCTAGCCATGCGCAAGTTTTGATATTTTCTCAAAATATCAAGAGCTATCTTAAGAACTACTGAATCAATACTAGGTTTGTTTGTACTCATTTTAATGCATTTTTCATGGTGATTCCAAATATGGTCATGAAAATTTACATTTCTGAAAACAAATTTTGAAACTTGTCGTCTGCAGTCGACACCCGCGTGAAGAGAGTTAATGTACTACATAAGCAACAGCAATCTTTGCTAAACGTAATCTGCAAAGGTTGCATATTAATATAATACAGTTTATGCAGTTTCCAAAATATTTGATGAATGGTCAACATGTGACCCATAATCCAGCGCCAAAATAAACACAAATTTCTGTCATTTTATTCCGACCTTCACCGGCCGGCTCTATCGAAAATAAGCTTCTATACCATTTTGTCTCTAAAGAAGTCCACCTGCATGAAGTTGATAATGCAGTTTCCAAAATACGCGGTGCATGGTCAATAACTAGCCCGCAATTTATATTCCAGCGACAAACATGAGACAAATATACCAATTTCAGCCAAACATTTTTCCGACCTTCACTGGTTCAATCTTGTCAAAAGCTTTATAATTTTCTACCATTTTAGTCTCCGACAAATCAAAGAAACCATTATTTTTGTCAATTGCTTATTTTATCTGTTACCAATCCATGGAGCGTTAACGTGGGTAGACTAATTAGCACAGTTCATTTAATCAAACACATACATAGAATTTGCACGCGACAGAAGATCAACCAAGCCTTTATCCATTTTATTGTTACATCCGGACTCAACTCCAGACAAGGTTAAGGCGATTTAAAAACACTATTGAAATCTCCGCAAACTTCCCCAATTTCAAATAACATTAATAATACCATATGTATAGTACAGTCCAGTCTCGATGACATCTCTGCGCGAGAAATTTCTTCAAATTCCAAAATAATGATCATAATTACGCGAAAATAGGAATGAGCATAATCATGATAATTGGCTCATCAGTGCCCAGCAAACACAAAACGTTTTAAAAACGTTTTGGGCAGGTTATATTTTGGGCTTTTGGTTTTGGTAAAAACGTTTTAATGACATAAAATGTCGGGTTATATAAAGTTCATGAAAATGTTCTAAAACGTTTTGTATGAAAACACACTTTACACAAATATTTTTTAAATGTTTTCAAAATGTTATTGAAAAATATATTCTGCAAACATGTTTTGCCAAATATTTTGTCAACACTTAAATAACGATATGTTAGCATTTAAACGCAACCTTTTCTAACCTTTTTATATTTTGTGTTTGCTGGCATGGCCTTTTTATATACCTTTTATATAACCCGGCAGCGTGTTTTTAAACTTTTCTTGCACCACATTTCATGCTTGGCAGCCACCTATTTCTAACCGTGATTTGCGAATGATGCACTATGTTTTTAAACATGTTTAAAACATGTTTAGGAATTTGATGTTTGCTGGCATGATGTTTTGGAATTTGCATTTTTCAGATAATAGGCATGTTTGTGTGAATGTCACTGGATTAAACACACGTCATTGCAAGATAGTGCTTATGCCTAGCATTTGGGTTAGTGATGCTTGGGAGCCAGAGAGAGCCTCA